>NC_141875.1:115750767-115902282 GCF_056163025.1 Triticum urartu | reverse complement strand
CCATGGGGGTTGCACCCCCCATGTTCTCGGCAGCCGAGGCCTTGCCCTCAGGCGCCGTACTGGTAGCCTCCCTCACCTCTCCGTGGCCCGGAGAAGCCCTTTAGGACAACACCTCGGTGTCATCCGCAATGGTTGGCGGAGAGGCTTGCGGAGGCGTCTTGCTCTCCACCATCTATGGTGCCAGAGAGTTCCCCTCAGATAGCGATGGTTGGGGGAGGTCGCGGGCAGGACTGAAATACACACAACATAATATGTTATATTAAAAACATAAAAGACCGGATATTTGTAAAGTATCCTTTGATACTTACGATGTGGCCTGGGGCGCCTCTTGGGGATGTGTTTGGCATCCGAATCCGAAGCATCCAAGAGGGTTATCTTCCCCCTCTTGGACACCCCCTCCTCCGGGTCTGTGGAGGCTACCCTTTTCTTTTTTTCTCCTCTTGATGGGAGAGCCACTTTCCACCTTCTCCTCCCCTTCGTCTTCATCTCCCTCATGGGAGGAGGGGACTTCGGTCTCTCCGGACATGGTGTCCAAAGTACCCTTATGGTGGAGGCCGCCCTTAGCCTCCTTGCTCTTATTCTTGGCCTTCTTCTCCGGCGCCTGATAGGGCGCTGGAACCAGCATCTTCGTGAGCTGGGGTGTGGCCGGATCTTCAGGCAGCGGTGTCACACACTTTATCTGCTCTGCCTTCGTTGTCCAGCCCTGTGAGAGGGACGAAAAACTCATTATGCCTAAGAATTTATGGACCAAGTGTATGTTCGAATAACACGCTTACCAGAGTGGCCGAATTCGCGCTGTCGAGGCCGATGTCCTCGGTCTTCTTCGGCCATGTCTTCTAGGCCTTGAAGAGCATCTTCCAGATCTCTTCGTGCATTGTGCCGAAGAAGCGTTGCAGGGTCCGGGGACCTTTCGGATTGAACTCCCACATATGGAGCGGCCGGAGTTGGCAAGGGAGGATCCGACAGAAGAGCATCACCTGAATCACATCAGTGAGACTGGTGTTCTTGCTTATCATGTTTTTGATGCGCTTTTGCAGCTTCAGCACTTCCGCGGTCGACCCCCAGTCCAGACCCTTGTTGGTCCACGACACGAGCCGCATAGGGGGTCCGGATCTAAACTCAGGAGTGGCCACCCATCTGGCGCCGCGGGGTTCAGTGATGTAGAACCACTCCTGCTGCCACACCTTGAAGGTCTTCACGAAGGCCCCTTTAGGCCAAGTGGTGTTGGGGATCTTGCTCACCATGGCGCCGCCGCAATCCGCATGCTGCTCATCGACCACCTTCGGCTTCACATTGAAGACTTTTAGCCATAGGCTGAAGTGTGGGGGGATGCGGAGTAGCGCCTCGCACACGACGATAAACGCCGAGATGTGGAGGAAAGAATTTGGGGCTAGATCAGGGAAATCTAGCCCGTAGTAGAACATGAGGCCGCGGACAAAGGGGTGAAAGGGAAACCCTAGCCCGCAGAGGAAGTGAGGGATGAACACCACCCTTTCGCCGGGCTCTGGGGTGGGAATGACTTCCTCCTTGGCAGGGAGCTTATGTGCGATGTCCGCAGACAAGTACCCCGCCTCCTGGAGGTCCTTTACGTCCTTCTCTGTGACGGAGAAGGCCTCCCACTTGCCCTTCGAGCCAGATCCAGACATGGCTAGAGAGGTTGGTGGCGGTGGGAAAGGTTGAATCTTGGGCACTGGAGCTTGAGGATGGGGAAACAGGAGAAGGAAGAAGGCATGGGGTGAAAAGAGGGATCTTTATCCACTTATATAGGCGGTGAATATCAAGCGCCCCCCTCTCAAAGCCTTAAAACTCGCATGTTCCCAAGGGGTCGTGCGAATGGCACAGTTGTATTATCCAAACCCGTATTGACGAGGATCCCGCAATAAGCGGACACAATCTCTATTTTGACAAGACGTGTCAATAGAGGCCGCGCCTCGAAACGCGAAGCGGGAGGCGAAAAATGGTTCAAAACATTAAGGAGGCCAAACATGGCGTTTCTGTTGGGGAATGTAGCATGCAATTTCAAAAAAATTCCTACGATCACACAAGATCTATCTAGGAGATGCATAGCAACGAGAGGGGGAGAGTGTGTCCATGTACCCTCGTAGACCAAAAGCAGAAGCATTAGGTTAACGCGGTTGATGTAGTCGAACGTCTTCACGATCCAACCGATCCAAGTACCGAACATACGGCACCTCCGTGTTCCGCACATGTTCAGCTCAATGACGTCCCTCGAACTCTTGATCCAGCAGAGGGTCGAGGGAGAGTTCCGTCAGCACGACGGCGTGGTTGCTACCTCTTGAGCATTGCGTTGGTTTTCCCTTGAAGAGGAAAGGGTGATGCAGCAAAGTAGCATAAGTATTTCCCTCAGTTTTTGAGAACCAATGTATCAATCCAGTAGGATACTACACGCAAGTCCCTCGTACCTACACAAACAAATAAGAACCTCGCAACCAATGCGATAAAGGGGTTGTTAATTGTGACGCCCCAAGACCGGAGCTCCAGATGCCTTCCAGGGTTTCCGAGATTCGTTGTGTGATTTGTTTTTGCTTGTTGCTATCATCATTGCATCATTTGCATTGTCATCATGTCATTTTTATCTCAACTAAATAAATTGCATAGATCATTGATCTATTTAAACCGAGGGAATTCACGTGGTGATTCTCTTTACAACATATACCCCAATATTAGGGAGCTATATTAAATATTCCACTATTTTGGAATTCACCTTAACACACTTGCAAAATCCCAATGCCTTTGTTATCACAATTCTTGGCCTCTAACTTTGCTATATATCCTTTCTCTATTTTCCGGAGCTCCACCAAGAATCCGAACATTTTTGGACCTCCTATCACCCACTTCCTATTCAAATCATTTGAATTTAAATCAAATGAGTTTGAATTTAAATCTTTCTATCATGGCCTTTTCTATTTTCTCGGAACAAGCATATTTTTGCGAGTCCGGGAAAATATTCCGCGTGCCCAAATCCTTCCTCTAATCCTTTCTTTTCTCTCCTTTCTTTCTTTGCGGTTTTCTGATTTCTAGAAGGTTTTTTAAAAGACTTAAGGGAGAAGAGAGACCCATGCCTCTCTAGGGCCCATCCACTTCCGGCCCAAACCTCCCCTAGCCCAGCCGCCGTCCTCCCTAGGCGCAGCCTTCCCTCTCCCTGGGCCGGCCCCCCTAAGGCCCAGTCACGCTCCCCCCGTAACCCTAGCGAGTCCCATCTCCTCTCGTTCCCTCACCGCCGCCAGTAGCGCTGCACGCACACACGCATCGCTCCTTCGCCCGATCCCCATCTCTCCATCCTCCTGCTCTCTTCCTCGCGGAGATCCCCGTGGTCAGGACCGACCTCCTCCTGTGGTGCCCTGCTCCTATGCTCGTTGGGGCACCAGCAGCGAGCCCCGACAAGCCCTGTGGCCTCCCGTCGCTCTAGCCCTCGCTGGTGACCAAAGCCACCGGAGCACCACCCGCCTTGCCCTCGCGTCTCCGGCCTCCTCATCGTCCTGCCATGGACGCCGAGCTCGTAGCTCCGTCGGAGCCACGTCCGCGTCCTTCCTGCTTCTCCTCCCGCACCGACACCCTCCTTTGGCTGCTCGCGCCTGCAGCGCCACCTCCATGGCCGCTGCCTGTTTGTCGCCCCGCTGCCAGATCCGACAATCTCTGCCCCGCCGGGTCCACATCGTCGCCTCCATTTCAAACCCTGCATCGCCAAGTTCTCGCATCACGCGGCGACTCCCCTGCTCCAGCCTTGCTGCTGCCTGCGTTTCGCCCACCACTTGCAGCTGATGGAGTAGTACCTCCTTGTTGTGGTTCTGCCTCCACCAGCAGCCTCCTGCTGCCTGTCATCTCCATGGCCTTGAGGAGCCGCCCAAGTTGCCGGTTGTTTTGTCCCTTGCATATCACTGTTGAACCGAGGAGACTAGCACCGCCAAGTCCAACGACAAACCCCGAAGATTTTTGGACGCGCCAAGTTCCTCTCGAAAGTACATCTACATGATGACCCGCCAAGTACCGTAGCCCCGAAGACAACAAATTCATCAAGTTCCCACGACAACTTAAGAGTACCCCACCGTATTGCCAAGCTCGGTTACCGCCGCAACCATGTACAACTACTTCCACGACGATACGAGAACAACTACCGTCTCCGAAGAACCGTGTAATGGAACCGTCAAGTTCGACTATGACTCGTGTATGACTACGCGGGATTCCTCGGACGCCAAGTTCAACGATGCATCAAGTTCCTCGCCGTGACCTCGAACATCTACGGAAACTCGTGCAACGATAAACATGTACCACTACCATCACCGAGATCGCGAGAACCTCTTCCGTCGACCCTAGAGCATGCGAGAACGACTACTTCCACTATGAACGTCCCGAGAACGTCTACTTCCCCTACACCGCATAGAACTCAAACCGATTCGATAATGCACGCTACAAAGGTATAACCGCCGAGATGACCGTCCGAGAATGATTGCTTGTGTTGTATGACATGTACCCTTTGTCTGTGCCGTGTCTGTAGTGTCTCTCACTTCCTTGCCATCGACTCATGGGACACCCGGTATCCGGGAGCGCCCCACCATCTTTTGCACGCATCCGCACACTTCTCCTTTGCATCGGTATTTCAATCGAGTTACCGGAACCGGAACGTTGTCGTGGCACTGTTTTCATTATTGTTGCCGTGGCACCCCTTTTCTTTCCACCACGGTGACAAGTGCTTTATAAAATGCTCTTATCAACATTTTCATAAATTTTGCATAACACTTGAACATGTCATCCGCATCATGATAACAACAATTAAAATGTTTAAAATTGTTGTTTGCATTAAATTGCTAAATGCATATGGGGATTTACCGGAATTGTTGTTTGATGTTTCCGGCCTCATTTAAAATGCCTAACTGTGTATTTTACTCATGTTTCACCTCTTGCCATGTTTAATAACATTTAATATTGTTGGGTACATAAACGGGAGAGAACTAAATAAGTCATGTGGTGTTTCGTCAATATGCAACTTGTTGCATATTGAGCTCCACTTAACTTGTAGTTTTGCTTGTGCATTTTTCCATGCCATGCTTCTTTAAACCGGACATGCATCATACTTGTTTGCGCATCATGCCATGTTCATGTGATGGTTGTTTACTATGTTGTTTGCTTCTTTCCGGGTTGCTTCTCTCGTTAGCTTCGATTCCGTTCCGGAGTTGTGAGGATCCGTTCGACTACGTCCGTTTGTCTTCTTCATGGACTCGTTCTTCTTCCTTGCGGGATCTCAGGCAAGATGACCATACCCTCGAAATCACTTATATCTTTGCTTGCTAGTTGCTCTCTTTTTTGCTATGCTGCGATACCTACCACTTGCTATATCATGCCTCCCATATTGCCATGTCAAGCCTCTAACCCACCTTTTCCTAGCAAACCGTTGTTTGGCTATGTTACCGCTTTGCTCAGCCCCTCTTATAGCGTTGCTAGTTGCAGGTGAAGTTGAAGTTTGTTCCATGTTGGAACATGGTTATATGTTGGGATATCACAATATCTCTTATTTAATTAATGCATCTATATACTTGGTAAAGGGTGGAAGGCTCGGCCTTATGCCTGGTGTTTTGTTTCACTCTTGCCGCCCTAGTTTCCGTCATACCGGTGTTATGTTCCTTGATTTTGCGTTCCTTACACGGTTGGGTGTTATGGGAACCCCTTGACAGTTCGCTTTGAATAAAACTTCTCCAGCAAGGCCCAACCTTGGTTTTACATTTGCCTAACAACTTATTACCCTTCCCTTGGGTCGGCCAACCCAAGGGTCATCTTTATTTTAACCCCCCCGGGCCAGTGCTTGTCTAAGTGTTGGTCCGAACCGGGCAGCCTGCGGGGCCACCTTGGGGCAACTCGAGGGTTGGTTTTACTCGTAGCTTGACCTATCCGGTGTGCCCTGAGAACGAGATATGTGCAGCTCCTATCGGGATTTGTAGGCACATCCGGGTGGCTTTGCTGGTCTTGTTTTACCATTGTCGAGATGTCTTGTAACCTGGATTCCGAGTCTGATCGGGTCGTCCTGGGAGAAGGAATATCCTTCGTTGACCGTGAGAGCTTGTGATGGGCTAAGTTGGGACACCCCTGCAGGGTTTTGAACTTTCAAAAGCCGTGCCCGCGGTTATGGGCAGATGGGAATTTGTTAATATCCGGTTGTAGAAAACCTGACACTTAACTTATTTTAAAATGCATCAACCGCGTGTGTCGCCGTGATGGTCTCTTTTCGGCGGAGTCCGGGAAGTGAACACGGCTTTGGAGTTATGTTTGAACATAAGTAGTTTCAGGATCACTTCTTGATCACTTCTAGTTCACGACCGTGCTTTGCTTCTCTTCTCGCTCTCATTTGCGTAAGTTAGCCGCCATATATGCTAGTGCTTGCTGCAGCTCCACCTCACTACCTTCTTCCTACCTTAAGCTTAAATAGTCTTGATCGCGAAGGTGTGAGATTGCTGAGTCCTCGTGACTCACAGATACTTCCAAACAGTTGCAGGTGCCGATGATGCCCGTGCAGATGACGCAACCGAGCTCAAGGAGGAGATCGATGAAGATCGTGTTCGTTGTGTTGTTTCGTTTCCAGTTGATCAGTAGTGGAGCCCAGTCGGGGCGATCGGGGATCTATGCATTTGGAGTTGTCTTTATTTATTTGGTTTCGTAGTCGGACCTTGATTGTATTTTGGATGATGTAATGATATATTTATGTATTGTGTGAAGTGGCGATTGTAAGCCAACTCTTTATCTCTTTCTTATTCAGTACATGGGATGTGTAAAGATTACCCCTCTTGCGACATGCCTACTATGCGGTTATGCCTCTAAGTCGTGCTCTGACATGTGGGAGATATAGCCGCATCGTGGGTGTTACATTAATCCCTTCACGGTCACTTACGAGAGTGAGATCTGATAGAGATAATAGTAATAAGATAAATATTTTTGGTATTTTTATGATATAGATTGAAAGTAAAGATTGCAAAATAAACGGTAACAGAAATAGCTTGTTGACGGAAGATTAATATAATGGAAAATAGACCCGGGGGCCATAGGTTTCACTAGTGGCTTCTCTCAATATAGCATAAATATTACGGTGGGTGAACAAATTACTGTCGAGCAATTAATAGAAAAGTGCATAATTATGAGAATATCTAGGCATGATCATGTATATAGGCATCACGTCCGCGACAAGTAGACCGAAACGATTCTGCATCTATTACTATTACTCCACACATTGACCGCTATCCAGTATGCATCTAGAGTATTAAATTCATAAGAACAGAGTAATGCATTAGGCAAAATGACATGATGTAGAGAAATAAACTCAAGCAAACATTTTTTAGATTTGTGCCATTTTTGAAATTTAGTATCATTTTTCAAATCCATTAATGCTCTGTTTGGATGTATTGAAGCGCTTGGCATTGAATTGGCTCCAATGCCAAATATACAAGACATTGATATTGAGTTCCAATGCCAATTCCTGTGTTTGGATGCTCATATATATATTTGGCTTATGGAATCCAAGAGAAAAAAACAATTCCAAATCTTGTTTGCGTGGTCAAGCGTTGAATTACATATGTATAAGTATGAACTTTTATACTTCTATATGATATCTTTGACCAGGAAAGGAAAGTATGTTCGTGAGGTATCGAAGATGAATATAGCTATTGACTATGCTTGCAACAACTCAGCTTCATGCACTTCGCATAGAGGGCACACGCACATAGCAATGCACTCACAAAATAATGAACTCCACGCATACAACGACAGACTCCCGCGGTGGGCATCCATTGTGCCTTGCCGGAGTGGCCCCTGAACCAACAGCCATCAAAGGGAGAGGGAGGCACGGAAACTCAGGTAGCAGCCGACAGCCTAGATGAGGTGATGGAGATGTGACCGCATCAGCAACCAGTGGCGATGGTCTTCATGTTCGGGTCGGTTTCAGAGTCAACGTCTGCCCGTGGGGTTCATCTCGTGGTGAGGAGTTCTTACCACGGCTCGCCGGAGAAGCCGCGAACCAGTAGTCGACGAAGGAAGGAGGAGGCGCGGAGACCTAGGTAGTCGTCCCCGACCATCATGAGGCGGCGGTGGTGCGGCCAAAGCAGGATAAGAGCCCCCGGGGTCTTCGAGCTCGGGTTAGCGGCGGAAGTTGGGCACCGCCGTGACACTCGCGGCGACGCTAGCTACTGTGCCGTTTTGGTGGCTGTGCAGTGTGCAGGGGAGGGTGAGGGCGAAGGAGTTGCGGACTGGAGTGATTGGCGAATATCAGTGAAATCCAAGGGCGGGGCCTTCGAATTGGCTAGGACTTGGGTGGAAGTGCACATGAGAAAGGAACGACTCTATATTGAGCCTCGATTCAATGACTGAATGTCGAGCGCAACAGAACAACGATATTCGGGCAACCAAATGCGAATGTTGAAATCTAGGCCTCAATCTCTTGTCTACAACCAAACGACGGCTAACATTTTCTATGAAACTGTTTTTTAATTCATGAACATTTTAAAATTTTGTTAACATTTTATGAATTTTGGAACCTTTTTTGAATGGTACAAACAATCATTTAAAATAGTACGAACAATTCTTTTACACTGCATACACATTTTATTTGCCGTGTACATTTTTAATTTTTAATAAATTAAGGTTTTGAAAGATATATATTTGAATTTTCAATCAAATATATTAAATACTCCCTCCGTTCCTTTATATAAGGTGTATTTATTTTTTTTATAAAATTTCAAAGTGTAAGGTGCATTTCTCCTAATTGCTCATAATTCCCTTGTTAACCCTCCAGAAATAAGGAAAGTATCTCTCTCATAATTGTCTATATCTCTCCTTATAGCAAAAAAAGGAAACTATCTATCTGTCGATTGCATGTATCTCTTACTTTCCTAAAGTTACTGATTTACTTGCCACTAACCAATAAATTGGTCAAAGGTAATTTTGTCCTAACATGTCTATAATTATGTACCTTGGTCACCGTGTCAAAAACAATACACCTTACATAAAAAAACGGAGGGAGTAAAAAGTAATCTTCACGTATGGCCGCCCTAGTAGGGGAATCAAATTTCCCTAAAAAAAGTAGGGGAATCATATTCCCTACTCATTGCGGCGAATTGTCGCTGTTTCGCAGAAGCGAGCGACCGAACGTTCGACCTTGGGCCGGCCGTTTAACGTTGCACCGATACCAGTTTTGGGAATCTTCTCTGATGCTTCTAGTCGGGTTTTTCCAGTTTTGGGAACGTTCTGAAAGGTTCCTAAACCGGAATTTTCTTTTCCAGTTTCCCTTTTGTTTTTACTTTTCAATTTTTCGGTTTCTCTTTTTTACGTTATTCCCCATTATATGGAATTTAAAACATGTTCGAAATTTTCAAAATTTGTTAAAGTTTTCCGGAAAATGTTTCTGTTTTCAAATTTTGTTCAGAAATTCAAAAAAATATATTTTCAAAAATTGTTTGCTCCTTTTCAAAACATGTTCAAGAATTCATAAAAGTTTACAATTTCAAACAATGTTCACTTTTTTAAATTTTGCTTGTTTTCACTTTTTGTTTTTTCTATTTCTTTTTTACTTTATTCCACTTTTTTTGGAATTCATTTTTTTTTCGAATTTTTCAATTTTTGTTCATGTTTTTTGGAAAATGTTTCCGTTCAGAAATTTTGTTCACATTTTCCGAAAACTGTTTCTGTTTTCAAATTTTGTTTACAAATTAAAAAAATATTTTCAAAAATTGTTTGCGCCTTTTCAAAAAATGTTCAAAATTCATAACAGTTTACAATTTCAAAAAATGTTTGATTTGTTAAATTTTGTTCACAAACTCAAAATTTCAAGGATTTCAAAAACTTGTTCTTATTTTTCAAATTTGTACACACATCCATATAAATGTTCGGTTTCAAAATTTGTTCACAAATTCAAAAAATGTTCGCATTTTAAAAAGTATCACAAATTAAATTTTTTCCCATTTTTCAAATTCGTTCACAAATTCAACATTTGTTACATTTTCAAAATTTGTTCACAAGTTCAAAGAATTGTTCATGTTTTCAAAATTTCTTCACCAATTAAAAAATTGTTTGTGGGGAATTTTGATTCTTTTTAGTTTTTTTAAATTGATCATAATTTCGAAAAAAGTTCATGTTATCATGTTTGTTCTTGTGTTTTCAAAAAATGTTTACAAATTTTTTTTCAGAAATTTGGCGAACTTGTTTTAAGTTTTGTCGCTGTTTGTTAGTTTCTTTAAGTTTCGTGTTGCTATTCATTCACCTGGACGAGCCAGTCGTTCCTACCAGCTGAACTGGGAGACGCATCTGATGGTGTTGGAGCATCAAACTTAAAGAACCAAATACGCAGCGCAGATCCGAATTAGTTTAGGAAGTTCAAAAGCAATATGTTTTTCCGAAAAACAGAATGTTTCGTGACACACAAACACTTTCCAAAATTGTGAAAAATATTTTGGAAAAACTATAACAATTTTTAAAAACAGGAATTTTTTGAAAATCATGAAAAAATTTAGGGAGCATTTTTTCCAAATTCCAAAACAAAATTGGAAAACATGAACATATTTGAAAATTCCCGAACAAAATTTGCAAACATGATTTTAAAGAAACTTTTGAACATTTTTTTGAAACTCCTGAAAAAATGAATACGTGAACAATTTTTAAAATTTGTGAACAATTTTTAAAAGCATGAATTGTTCTTGAACATTGTTAAAATTTGAAAAGAAAACACTCAAATATTTTTTGTAAAACAAGAACATTTTTAAAAATTCCAGATTTTTTTTGAAAAATGCGAACAATTTTTGGAATTTTTAAAAAATGCGAACAGTTTTTTAAAACTGGAATTTTTAAATTTATTATTAATTTTTTAAAACACGATTTTTTCAAATTTGTACATTTTTTAAAACAGGAAGATTTTTTGAATTTATGAACAATTTTTTAAAACAGGAACATTTTAAAAAATTTGTACTTTTTGGAACTGGAACATTTTTTTAAAATTTCGAACAATTTTCGATACATGATCTGTTAAGAAATAAACTTGAAAAATAAAATAAAAGTATAAGCGAAAAAAATAAGAAAACAGGAAAAAAATAAAATTAAGAACGAAGAATAAGAAATAGGAAAAATAAAAAATAAAAACCAAAAAACCCAAGAAGAAACAGGAAAACCGGTCAAAAAGATAAAAACAGTTCAGGGAAAGGTTCCAAAAACCGGCTGCGTAGATTTTGTATAATGGGCCGGTCAATTGCTAGCGATGCGGCGATTCGCCTGTGCGTTGCGTCGACATTTTAAGGCAACAAGCGGCACATAGGGTTTTCCGGAGCTCCCTCCCCGCTCGGGTCAACTTATAGGAACGTAACGCGCCTATAGGCCGGCCGAGTTACGTTTTATCTCCACTGGTTCGCTATGTGTTTCTCCACCGATTCTAGAAATTTCCCTGAATCGGTTGTAGTTTTCGGTCGGTTTTCTTTCATTTTTTTATCTTTGTTTCCGTTTTTTCTAAATCGAAGATCTTTTTCCAAATGTCATTTGTATGAATTCGAAAACTTATCCAAATTTTCAATTTGTTATTTCAAATTCATGCAATTCATTGAAAATTGCGAACATTTTTCAAATTCATGAAAATTTTAAAATCCATGAATATTTTTAGGTTATGTGAAGAAATAATTACAAATACTGACTTTTTTCAAATTCACATTTTTTAAAATTTGTGCATATTTTTTGAAATTGAAACCATTTTTCCTATCGTGAACTATTGTCAAATCTGCGAACCTCTTCTCAAACTCATAAACATTTTTTAGAAATACCAGAACATTTTTAAAATTGGGACCATTTTTAAATTACATGATCAAAATTTTTAATTGCTTTTACATGTTTTAATTTGCAGTTATTTTTTAATTTTTTAGTAATTTAAGTTTTTGAAACATATGTATTAGAAATGTTTAATAATATAAACAGAAGTAATATTCACGATGGATTGGCCTAGTGGGGGAATATTATTCCTCACGCGGGTCGAGAGATAGTTACGTAGCGTATAACCCCCAGCTCGCGCTCCACAACATATAGGCCGGTCCATTTACATTTGTTTTATCTACCACTTTTGTGTAGGTTCGCTATGTGTTTCTCCATAGGTTTTTATTTTATCCTTCAAGTTTCTTCCGAGTTTTCTCTTTGTTATTTCCTTTACGAAAATCCAATAAAACTTTTCAAACTCATGAAGTTTTTTCAATTCCGGAACTATTCCAATCTAGCAATCATTTTCAAATTCACCAACTTCTATATAAATTTGCAAACAAATCTCAAATTCACAAATTTGGTCAAATCCATGTTTCTTCAAGTGGGCCATAACATTTTATTTTCAAAATCATTTTTTTATATTTGTGAACATCTGTTCAATTTTTTTTCAAATTCGTCAACACTTTTGGAAAAATAGATTTTTTTAATCCGGAAGCCTTTTTTCAAATTTGTGAACATTTTCTGGATGCATTACATTTTTGGAAATTCGAGAACATGTTTTTAAAATTCAAAATATTTTTTCAAATCACGGAACATTTTTAAATTCATTAATATTTTAAAATCCAGGATCAATTATCAAATTTGTGAACATTTTTTAAATTAAGGTGCATTTTTAATGGAATGAACATTCTTTTAAAATTACATGAACACAAATTTTAAACTACATTCATATTTTTCAAATTTGTGGTGATTATTTTAAATTAAATAATTTATGTTTTTGGAGTCAGGATAAATTAAGTTTTTGAAATTCAAAACACTTTTCAAATTCATGAACATATTTTAAATCGAGGAACATTTGTCAAATTTGTTAGCATTTTTCAAATTTTGGATTTTTGTTAATGGTCCGAACATATTTTTAAAATTGCACAAACAAAAAATTTACACCGCTCTCACATTTTTTTAGTTTGTAGTGAACTTTTCAAAACTTAAATTACTTAAAATTTTGAAATATATGTATTAGAAATTTTGAAAAATATAAACAAAAGTAATCTTCACAATGGGTCGGCCTAGTGGGGGAATGCTATTCCTAGGGAGATCGACATATAAGCACGTAACATGGAGACCCGAGGTCACGCTCCACAACATATAGGTCGCCCATTTACGTTTTTTCTCCCCCGGTTCGCTATGTGTTTCTCAACTGGTTCTAGAACATTTCCTGAACCAGTTTTTTAGTTTTTCTATTGGCTTCCTTCATTTTTTCTCTTTTTTTTCTTTTTTATAATTCCTTCTTCAAAGTCCTTTTATCGCAATATGAAGGGAAATTTTTGGCAATCAACTTGTAAAAAAAACTTAGAATAGATGAGAATAGTACTGCACCACATTCAACCTAGAGGTAAATGGAGGGTGGATGCATGTTTGATTGTCATGTAACATTCAAGTTTAATTATTTATTATTGAGAAAGAAAAATAAAAATAAATGATGTGGATGGCTTGCATATGGTAGAAAATGGAAAGTGAATAGTTGATCGATTGCATGAGCTTGATAAAGTGGGTGTTTTGAGTGCACATTAAATGGGAGATGATATGTGTGGGACATATACGATGAGGTGCACAATCTTCATGTTAAGATAAATGAGATAGTAAGGTTGAACTTCTTAGTTATATAAGATGTGTGGGCTTGGGTAACTAACCGCTACAAATATAGTCAAAAGTGCTTATATGCTTAACACACTTTTTTTCTCAATGACAGGCTAAGTAAGTTCATATCCGTGATCCAATCAAGGAGGTACTACTTCTGCTTGAGTTCCTCTGGATCCTACTTGTTGGGATTATGGTGCTCCCACAGGTTCTTCACCATGCGACATATCTAAATCTATTATGGTAAAAAGATAGTACTCCCTTCATTCCACAATGTAGTGCGTATAAATATTTTGGCAAGTCAAACTTTATAGACTTTGACCAAGTTTCTAGAGTAAGACATATATATCTACATACCAAATACATATCTTCATATACATCGCAAGGCATACTTTCATATAGTGTATATTTGATATTGTAGATATAAATTGTTTTTTGGACAAACTTGGTCAAAATTTGTAAAGTTTGACTTTCCAGAAAATCTATATGCACTAGATTATGGAACGGAGGGAGTATAATTTTGTTCATAAACTCACTAAAACTAACGGATTCAAGGAATGAAAAAGGCGTTAGGTATTTTATGTGTATATATAAGTTGCATAATTAGGGGTTATATTATGTCATGAAAATCTAGTCTACTTTAAAATAAGAAATATTCCCAATAAGCAGTAGTTTAATAAAGAATTATTATTTTTTCATGAAAAAGACAAAATCATCTGAACAGGTTTCTAGTTCTTTTGTCGTCTTTCTTCCATTTTTTTCATTGTTCTTTCTTTGTCAATTTGTTTTTTCCGTTTTTCCTTTTTTAAATCCAAGAACTTCCTTTCAAACTCATGAATTTTTTATTTCATTCGTTTTTTCATATTCATGAACTTCTATGAAAATTGTGAACAATTTTCAAATTCATTTTAAATTAACAAAAAGTCAAATCCATGAACAATATAAAAATTTGTGGACCTTTTGCAAAATATTGAACATTTCTGAATATCATAACATTTTTTGATTTACGGGAACATTCTATAGATTCATACCAGTTTTTGCAATTTTGGAACATTGTTTTAAATTCAATACATTTATCATATTCATGGATATTTTTGAAATTTATAAACATTTTTTTTTGAAATTCAAGAATATTTTTAAAATCTAGGACTATTTTTCAAATTTGTGAAATTTTCTTAAAGTTGCACTAACTATAAATTTAAGCAATGTCACTTATTATTATTATTATTGGTGAACTTTTTGAAAATTTAAGTACATCAATATTTTACAATATATCTATTGGAATATTTCAAAAATATAAACCATAATGTTCTTGATGGGTCGCCCTAGTGGGGGAATCCTAGAGCATGATTGGTTTCTACCAATATTGGCAATACCAAGACTTTCCAAATATTGACAACTTTCTGTGAGTTGGATAAGAAAATTTGGTAACTAACCAATTAGTAGCCAGAATGCCAAACATTAGCATGCCAATTTTTGGCACCAAACCAATTATACTTCTAATCCCTGCGAGGGTCGATAGATAGGCACGTAAGGCATACCCACCCCCACTCCGCCACGCTTGCGCTGTAGAACACATAGGCCATCCCAATTATGTTGTTTCTCCACCGGGAAGGTTCTAGAAAGTTCCCTAAAATGGTTTTTAGTTTTTGTATCAGTTTCTTTCATTTTTTATCTTTGTTCTTTTTGTTTGGTAAATGTAAGAATTTTTTCCCCAAACTACTGTTTTTTTTGAATTTGTGAACTTTAACAAATTTACAACACGTTTTTCATATACATGAACTAAAGTGAAAATCACGAACAATTTTCAAATTCATGAATACTTTTTAAATTGGGAAACTTTAGCAAATTCCCAAACATTTTTTTTGAAATTTCTGAACCTTTTCAAATTTATGAACTTTTCGTAATACATAAGGTTTTTCAAATTTCTGAACATTTTTTGAAATTCAGAAATTTTTGAATTCATGAACATATTTTTAAATCTGGGAACATATTTTTATATTTGTACCATTTTTTGAATTTAGGGAAAAAATCAAATTCATGAACATTTTGTCCAAATTCAAAACAAAATATCAAATTCTCCAGCATTTTTTTTTATGTTTTTGTCAATTTTGTTTTTTTAATTTTAGAACAACTTTTTTGAATGGTAGAAACATTTTTTTTAAAATTGCTATTAATTTCTTGAAAAGCCAAAAACAAGAAAAAAACAGCAACTGACACATGACACTAGGTTAATAGGTTAGTCCCAAAAAATAATATATAATTGCATGGTAAACATCCAAGATTGATACTAGAGTAGCATGAAACAATCAAACGTTATAAATACATTGGAGATGTATCAACATCCTCAAGCTTAATCCCTGCTCGTCCTCAAGTAGGTAAATGATAAACACATAATTTTTTGATGTGAAATGCTACCTATCATATTCATCATGTAGTCTCTTTTGTGGTATGAATATTTAGATTCAAATGAATCAAAGCAATAGTCTACAATTTGATATAAAGACATCAATACTCAGACATACCAACAAACAATCATGCCTTTTAAAATATGAATGCTAAAGAACGCTATCCCTACAAAATCATATAGCCTTGTCATGCTCCATCTTCTGAACACAAAGTATAAATCATGCACTACCCCGGTGTTAGCCAAGCAATTGGTTCATACTTTTTAAACACGCTTCAGCTTTTTCAATCCCCATGCAATACATGAGTGCAAAGCCATGGATATAACACTATGGGTGGAATAGAGTATGGTGGTAGAGATGATATGGAGAAGACAAAAAGGAGAAAGTCTCACATTGACGAGCCTAATCAATGGGCTATGGAGATACCCATCAATTGATGCCAATGCAAGGAGTAGGGATTGCCGTGCAACAGATGCACTACGAGCTATACGTGTATGAGAGCTCAAACAGAAAACTAAGTGGGTGTGCATCCAACTTGCTCATGAAAACTAAGTGGGAAGCCCATCATCGGAATATACAAGCGAAGTTCTATAATGAAAAATTCCCACTAGCATCGGGCTATGTTCAATGACTCGATCAACGTGATCGACGTCCAGGGCCTAACATAGCACATCACACCCCCTTAGTTGTACGCCACTGCAGGGTTACTATCAAGTGACGAGGGTGATACCTCGTATAGCACTTCTGATGAGATCTCTGTAGTGTAGTTCATCGGTCGTGGTCTATCGAGGGTGATTCCTCCTTCACCACTCCTGATACGACTCTGTCGTGCAACACATCAAGTGTGAACCTTCAAGGGTGATTCCTCCTACTTCGCCTTGATAGTTACATCAGGTGGAACCCATCAAGGGTGGTTCCTCGTATTCCCCTTTGGTGTTAAGGACACACGGTTACTTTGACTTTTACAACAGAACCATAGTGACATCGGGTTGGCCCCGAGGGGTACCCACGAGTGATGTGAAGTCGGGTTGATCTGGAGGGTACCTACGAGATAACTACGCGGCACGGCCAGTCATTCTTAGCCCTTGTCGTAAGTCCGTGAGATGGGGCAACGGGACCACATATCATGGATCATTGATCGTTACCACACGCTCCCAAGGCACTAGCGGTTTGGATATCTGATCCGAGTAGGCCTATGGCCTTGTCGCACTAACCACCACGCAGGAATAAGTATGGGCACTCTGCGTGGTATGTATCAGCCGAAAACTCCTCGGCATCAGCGATTGAGCGGCATGCACCCGGGTGGCCCGCGTAAGCATCTACCTTGTATAAGGAGGTTGACAGGACTAATCCTGACCGTCCACGCAATGTGCAGGATGCAAAGGGCGATGGACCCAAGACCCCTGTGCACTTAGGATGTAGACCGGCGTGTTGTCCTCTCTGTTGAGCGTAGGTAGGACTACGGTGTGTTGATCAGCCGAGGCCGGACATGACCCAGGAAAGTGTGTTCGACCAAAGTTAATCGAGCGTGTTGGGTAAGTTTGTGCAGCCCTGCATGAAAGTTTAATCTATTCAAATAGCCGTGTCCATGGTAACGGACGCTCGGAGTTGTATCCCGATCGATACAACTAGAACTGGATGTTGAGGCATAAAATGGATATGGTTGCTCCATGACTGTTTCCTCACAGGGAGTCGAGGAAGGATCTCTGGGCGTGTTTAATACAACTTACTACTACTTATATTATGCCAATCTGCACTCTTCTAATGCCGCAAGATGCTTCAAGATGCTAGTCTTCGATAGGCTATGCTTTCCCTTCTCTTCTGGCATTTCTATAGTTCAGTCCAAAGATATAGCCCCATTCCTTTGAAAGCGATGCATACTTAGCATAATTCTGATGTAGGTCTTGCGAGTACTTTGGATGAGTACTCACGGTTTCTTTGCTACTTCTTTCCCCTATACCCGGTTGTTGCGATCAGATGACGGATCTCAGGAGCCAGATACTACCACCGACGACGACTACTACTACCACCCCGAGGGTGCCTACTACTACCTGGAGGCCGCCAACGACCAGGTGTAGTTAGGAGGCTCCTAGGCAGGAGGCCTTGCCTTTTCGATCTATGTCGCTGTTTGTGCTAGCCTTCTTAAGGCAGACTTGTTTAGTTATGTCTGTACTCAGATATTGTTGCTTCCACTGACTCATTTGTATTCGAGCCCTCGAGGCCCCTGGCTTGTAATATGAAGCTTGTATGACTTTAATTTGTGTCTAGAGTTGTGTTGTGATATCTTCCCGTGAGTCCTTGATCTTGATCATATACATTTGTGCGTATGATTAGTGTACGATTGAATCGGGGGCGTTAGAAGTTGATATCAGAGCCGCCTGCCTGTAGGAACCCCCCTTTCCAACTCCTTGGCCGAAGTTGAGTCTAGTCTTTGAAAACTTTTGCTAACATTGTTGTGTGGCTTATGGGCCCACATCACAATTGGGTGGTATTAGGATCTTTTATTCCTCGATCCTTACTTTGGGACTCTAATCTCTCTTCTACTCGGGTTAAATGATTTTACTAATGCTAACATTAACTTCTTGTGATCACATCCATCCCGGGAGCTAGATTATTTGCAACTATTATTTTGAAAGTATAATGAATGATACACACACACACACTGTCATTTGACATCTCTGAACTTCGTTATTTCAGATGCGTCTGCAAAGCAGATCGTCCGCCAGACCATGGCAGGCAATGCGACTGGGTTCCCCGCTATTCTGGTCGACCTCTTAACCGTGCTGGGATATCGCTGGTACCCCCAATACACCATGTACGAGGACTACCGTGAGTTCAACCAGGAGCAGTACTGTGCTGTGGTTGATATCTATGACCGGCGGGATCGCTCCACCCACATGTTGCACACCTTCTAAGGTTTTGTAGTGACTATTGAGGTGGCAGTCCATGATGTTGCCTTTGTTGCTATCACCTAGATTTGTAGAGAGCATCCTCGCTTGGAGGAGACTGGGTTCAGATACATCCCGTATGTCCCAGCTGGGGATGAGACCGGAGACTACACTGCTATCTGTACCCCCTACGCGAGTCGTCGTTACGACCCTCATGTTATGGTTTGGTACATTAAGGCTCTGGATCACACTGTTCAAGCTCTTTCTGTCAAGTTGTACGCCACTCATGAGCGTTACTACGACACTCTGACACAGATGTTGCCAGCAGTCCGTGCAGGGATTCAGCCAGAGTACATCCTTTACCCACGCATGACTGAGATGCCACCTAGTGCTGCATGGCCTGATGTTGGAGGTGGTACCCCTACTCGTGGACCCCTTATTCCGGTTCGGGACCAATTCCTGCACTAGAGCCACCACGGAGCACAGGATCCTTCCCTCGAGAACCGTGTGGCTTTTCATCACTGATAGGTGCCCAACTTCAGAGGTTTTCCCCGACGTTGATGTAGCATATCGCTATGTCCCGTTGTTGTATCTCTCCACTGCATGCCTGCGTGTCGCCTAGTTGGTCTAGACTATTTCCCTTTCTGAACTTGTACTTTTGCCTTGTAACCAAACTTATCTATAGACCAGTATGTCGTGTTTGACTACTATGTTGTATCCATCGTATTTCTTTCATTATGCATGTTACATCACGAATGATTCCTTGTCTCTGCAATTGCTCAATGCTAAACTACCCCTGTTGCGTTTAAGTAGGGTGGTTAGACCCGCTGGTCGTGGTGCCTACGATCCGCCACCGCCAGAATATATGGCCGGAATGATACATCAGTTTGAGCTGAATCGCCAGTTCATGGAAAATGTCATGGCGCAGCTCCCATGCCCCAACATGAATCAGCAGCCAGCCCTAGTAACTCTGCAGGATTTCATGCGCCTCAACCCGACCATCTACTGTAGATCCACGTAGCCCCTTGATGCTGATGACTGGCCCTGAGACATCACCTATGAAATGAAGTTTGCCGACATTGCCCCTGCCAGCTATGTCACCATTGCATCCTTCTTTCTCAAGGGCCCCACTGCTCAATGGCGGGACAACCACATGCATACTCAACCTCCTAGAACGTCATCACTTGGCCGGATTTCCAAACTACTTTCCGTGCCCGCTTCATTCCTCAGGGAATCATGGACAGGAAGAAGCGAGAGTTTCGCAACCTTATCAGCGGGAGTTACTGGACTTGTCCCACTACGCTGAAGAGGACATTGCTACTGATGCACATAGACATGAAAAGTTCCACGACAGACTTCAAGCTGACATCAAGCTCGCGCTCCTGGCTCATGACTTTGCTGACTTTGCCACCTTGGTGAACAAGGCCATCCATGTCGATACTGGTCTATAGGAACACCAGGAATATGTGAGGCGCAACCGTTATGCTGGCTCATCTTTGGGCCCATCCTCACAGAAGCGTCGGATTTGGATTCCCCACAGCATGTACCGCCCAACTGCACGTGCACCAAGACAGTCCTATGCTGCTCCACGTCTGCCTCCTCCACCACCAAGGCAACCTCTTCGCACTGTACTACCCTGAGCTCCTACTCCCAACCCTAATGATAGGTTGTGCTTCAAGTGTGGCCGTCCAGGTCAACGTTCTAGAGAGTTCTACTAGAATCAAAATCAGCTGGCTCTGCCTTCAACTGGCCAGAACAATGCCCGTGGTAACAACCAACCCCACAACAACAATGTCAGGCCTTATGATCGTGGTCAGGCTAACAACATTGATTTGAATGAAGCTGAAGACCAGCTTACTACTCTGATGGGTACTCTCCTTGTTAATTTAGTACTAGCATCTGTTTTATTTGATTCAGGAGCATCGCATTCTTTCATGTCAGAAAACTTTGCATACGCACACAACATTAGATGTGAGCACATGAACACTCCGCTAGTGATACGCACCCCTGCGGTCCAGTGTCGAACTACCATGATTGGTTGCGACATCCCCATTGAAATTAAGGGGCTAGAATTCCATGTTTCTCCCATTATTTTGGAGTTTTCCAATATTGACCTTATTCTGGGAATGGAATTGTTGAAATCGCATACTGCTTCTATCGTTTGTGTCACCATAACCATTCATCTCCTACATCCATCGAACGAGATAGTAAGCTACCATGCTCATCTTGATCAAAATGCTGAAGCACGGCTTTATGCCTTGAATGCGTTGAACGCAGCACCTCTTGAGGGAATTGAAAAAATTCCAGTCGTTCGTGATTTCCAAGACGTCTTTCCAGAAGAACTCCCAGGGATACCTCCTACTCGGGCTGTCGAATTCGTCATCGACTTGAAACCAGGCACCGTTCCTATCGCCAAACGACCCTACAATATGCCGCCCATGAACTCCTTGAGCTTAAGGAGGAAATCGACAAATATCTTTGAAGTGGTTTCATTTGTCCAAGTTCCTCTTCTTGGGGAGCACCTTCTCTCTTCGTTAAGAAGAAGGATGGAACTAATCGATTAGTCCAAGACTGTCACCCTACCAACCAAGCCACGATTCAAAACAAGTATCCCCTTCCTCGGATCAATGATTTGTATGACCAACTTGCTGGATCCTCTGTATTCTCTAAATTGACTTGAGGTTGGGTTACCACCAGATCCGGGTGCGTGAAGAGGATATTCCCAAGACCACCTTCGTTACTCACTATGGTTCATAAGAGTACACCTCATGTCCTTTGGCTTGACAAATGCTCCAACTACATTCTCTTGTCTGATGAACTATATCTTTATGGAATACCTCGACAAGTTCGTCATGGTCTATTTGGATGATATCCTTGTATATTCCAAGAACAAGGAAGAACATGTTGAACATCTTCGACTGGTGCTGGAGAAGCTTTGAGAACATAAGCTATATGCCAAGTATTCCAAGTGTGAATTCTGGCTACTCGAAGTAACCTACCTTGGTCATGTGATCTCCAAGGATGGTGTTGGGGATATAACCCAACGGTGTGACCCGCTCAGGAAGGGCCGGGTTACAAAGTTGGCGATTTATAACAAAGGACCCAAGCAAGTCCAAGAAGACAAGACGTGAAAGCGGCGGCTCATAAGAAGGCTTATTGGAGGCCCAAGACCCGTTGATAACTCAAGACCCGAAGGTGTGAGCCGCCCGATGATGACTTGCTTGGTAAGGCAAGGAGATTTAGAAACCGATATGGTCACGTTGTGTGATCCGGCTCGGACTCTTGTAAGCCACCGGACCTCGACGTGTTTATATAAAGGCGAGAACCGGCGGAGGGTTAGGGCAAGAAAGAGTTGATCGATAGCCAGGTCAAGCGTATTCGCTCCCTGGTAATCGAACTTCAAGCAATACAACTAGAAGTAGGGCGTAGGCTTTTACCTCGTTGCGAGGGGCCGAACCTGGGTAATTCCTTTGTGTCCTTTGTCCCGTTCAACCCCTTCGAGCTAACCTACGTTGAGATGGCTCCACACCTAAGTCCTTTCACTAGGGCATCTGCCATGACAAAACCACGACAGTTGGTGACCACTGTGGGGCTAGAGCACGGTGGTTTCGAGTTCTTGAAGGGCAACTTCTCAAGGATTGAAGGATACGCCGTGGGCCGGATGACTAAGAGTCACCGCGACAAGATCTACATCGACGATGCTGGCTGGGGCCCCGAGGCCGACTCAATCGAGTACGGGTACCGGGTCCCCTTTGGCGGAATTCACGTCTTCATCGACAAGATAGGCGAGTCAGAGCCTAAGCTGGACATCTGCATCAAAATCATCGAGACGGCTCGGTGCGCGCGACCCGCCAGGCTTCAACCCAGCCGAAAGCGTGCCTTTGTTGGCTTTGTTCATGGGGCGGATCTTGAGGCAGGATCTATGTCTGGCAAAGAGACGACCATCTATTCAGGTGATGAGTCCTCAATTGGAGGAACCGAGTCAATCTATCAGCCTCAGGATGGCGGGCTTGGGGGCTGTTCTGATGGTGACAGTATTCCGGACCCTTATGAGCCGCCGAGTAGGGATGCCATTTTCATGGCTGGCACACAACCGATGCTAAATTCGTCAACTGCTGCGGCCATGACATCCGACTCAACTGCTACTGTGACAGCCGAGGCGAGTGGCTCTGCGCGGCCACCGGCTCAAGTCTTATCTGAGCCCTTAGATGCCTTGGCGACTCTGTTAGCTACAGAGGTAACTCCGGCGAATCAAGTGCAACACAATGCAGAGGTTGCAAAGCTACGGGACGAGGTGGCTAAGGCCCGAGAGGATCTTGAGGCGGAAAATATCAGGATGGCGACAGAGCGAGCTAGGTTGGAGGCCGAGTCATAGCGGATAAGGGCAAAAGCCTTTCCTCTAAATCTGGATCAGAATGCATCAAATGTTGTTCTTTGAAGGAGGCACCAGAGCCGCCTGCCTTTGCAGTTTGAGGGGCGGAATCTCTTTAACACGCTTGGAGCAGGAATGAGTGACCCGCCCGGTGTGATGCGGGCCCCTAAGGTGCCTAGGACTGAGCGGCGGCTCAACCTCGTGTGCCAGACCCGCCTGGTAGGGGTCTGACCCCCCCTCACAGGTTCCAACGCCTTCCGACCATTACTCTAAACCGGTGGATAATATGATTGCTGCAGCCTCACGATTGGCGGCTATTCCGATCGAGGGCGAGTCTCTAGCTACGATAGAGACCCGGAACACGGTGGAACTTCTTCAGATGACAGTGGCACAGCAGGCGGCTTATTCATATAGCCGTGAGTGCGTCCATTCAACTCCCCACCCAAGTCAAAGTTACAACCGGTGCATTGAGTTGCCAGCGGTTTCCAGCAGCAAACGACATCATAACCCGCCTCGTCAGGATGACCATCCCCGTGGCGGTCATAATGCTTATGCCCTTGTAGATCAGGCTAGAGCCCATCATGAGGCGGAATTGGCGGCTCAACCGGGGGCTCATCAACAATTTTAGTTAAACCCTACGGTGTCTGTTGAGGCTGGGATGACTTCCAGGACGGTGGGTGTGCCGTGTCTAGCGCCGGCTCTGCGTAATGAACGTCTGCCCAAGGACTTTAAAGGACCTCATAAGGTGCCTAACTACACAGCTGATCTTCCGCCTGAGGCTTGGATTGAAAGCTATGAACTGGCTATGGAGATGCTGGATGTCAATAATGCTGTATGTGCCAAGTACTTCACCATGATGTTGGATGGACGAGCTCGAACCTGGTTGAAAGGGCTACCTCCCAATTCCATCAATTCATGGACTGAGTTGAAGGCCCTCTTCATTCAGGATTTTAAAGACACATGTAAGCAGCCTCCGTCGATCATTGATCTGGACGCTTGTGTGTAGCGAGAGGATAAATCGGCCCACCATTGGGTTCGCCGGGTTTCAGCTATTATCCACTCATCAGATAGCATTACAACAGGCTCTGCTATTTAGATTTTGGAGAAGAACTGCCACTTCACACCTCTCAAGCAGAAACTGGGGCAGCTTAAACGTCACTGCAATGACATGGGAGAGCTCATGGCGGCTCTCATCAAGTATGCTGATTCAGACAACACCAAGGACCCTGGATCTAATGGTGAAAAGTCCAACAAGGGGAAGAAAGGTGGTCATGGTAAGGGTCAACAACAAAACGTGACAGGTCATAACCAGGGTAATGATGGCAAGCACAAGCAAACCGATGGCGGGTCAAATTTTGTGGCTAACACCAATGCTCAGCAAAAGAGTCAGTGTCGCAAGGGTAAACTGCAATTTGGGGGATCGAAATTTAACCTTGATGTGATGTTGAACGAACCTTGCCCAAAACTCAGTCTACCCAACGAGCCAGTGGCTCATGCTTGGAAGGATTGTTTCATCATGAAAGAGTACAAGAATTACGGCTTCAATCAGAATCATGGTAATGACAATGGCCCGCCTAGCGGGTCAGGATCCGGCTCACACGGGCTCGGCTTTGGTGGCGGTGGCTCAAATTCTGGGTTCAAGGATAGGGCAATCAGGCCAATTATAATCAACAATCCGGCCAGGGCAACCAGCAGCATCACTCATGATACCAGAGCAATCCAAAGCAGCTTAATGGTGACCAGTATCATGTTTTCACCACCAGCCTTTGCAAGCGAGATCAGAAGGTTCATAAGTGTGTGGTCAATGCAGTTGAGCTGGCGGTACCTCAGTACTTGCGATGGTCAGAGCGGCCAATCACATGGAGTAGAGAGGATCACCCGCCCGGGTTGACAATCTGGGTCAACTGGAGTTGGTGGTACCCCCTCAAGTTGGGGGTTACAAAATAACTAAAGTGCTCATGGATGGGGGCAGTAGTATCAATATCCTTTATTATGACTAGTACTGATGCCTATGCGTTGCAGTGAGCGATAAAAGTGGCAGAACCTACTTCAAGGGTCATTTTTGCCATTTTTATATCTAATTTTAATAAACGTTGAATGTGGAAATTTCCTTATTTTTAACAAAACTTAACGCTTTCATTAAAAATCTAACACCTTTTGAAGAATAGTTAACATTTTTATAAAAATTGGAACATTTCTCTATAAAATAACATTTCATAACGGTTGTTTTCCGAAAATAATGTATTTATGTTGTACATTTCGAAATGATTTTTGTTGTAAGAATGACATCAACATGAGTTGTGTAATTATAAAATTAATGATCTATATGGTCGCGACATTTACCATTAAAAATGGCAAATGTGATCTTTCGTCTTCCCATGTGGACATGAAGAGGGGGAACAAGATAACCTGATAATTCTCTTATATATAATAATTATTTCGGTAATGTACTTACATCATCATTTACCCACTCTTTTTCATCTAGCAGGCACATCAATTGATTTTGTAAGACAGAACTTCCATCTATCTTAAGCAACAATTTTTTTCTCAAAGATGATTGTATTGCTATATGAGCACATAGATCATGGTCGGTCAATGTATAGTCTGCAAAAAATCAAATAATTTAAGAATATATTGAATACAAAAATACACATAATAAATCAAACAAATACCTTGTGGGAGATAATCATATGTCTCATTCAACTTTGATCTCTTTATGTGAATCTGGTTCCTTAACATCATGTAATGAAAAAATAGGATATGATGCCAAGCTAGATGGGGATGGAGGTGATGGCAATGGATCATGATGTATTTGATTATCTGATTCCGACACAATCGATTCACAACACTCAAAAATTGGAGTAGCTGTTGACATAGTTAGTGACATAGGTGATGGCTCTAGAACACCTGATTCAGATTTCTTTTTCTTTTTTTGAAGGTCGGTTATCAAAATCCTCTGCAATGTTCAATTCAATGCTGTCATCTATTTTCTGCAGTCACAATAAAAATAAAAGGAAACCTCCAACCGTTAGAAGCACTATCGCAGGAATCAATTGAAACAAATGTAGTACATCATAGCCAGTTTATTGTTGAGGTAGTACATCATAGTCAGTTTACAGTTGAGATGTTACTGCATAAAGTAAATTGATCCAAGATCAGAAAACCATGATATGCATAATGTGACAGTAGCATTGTTTAAAGGAGACAAAAACATTGCAATCCAGTATGTAGAAGCAAAATCATAGAGATAAAAACTACCAATACATATGTTTTGAAAGTGAGCCACTAATAAGATGACAAAGCTAGGATGCTTGTAGTACAATACATATGCGCATGTTAACAAATTCTATAATGAGAAAGTAAGTCATATCAGTAAATGTGGTCTGCCACATAGCATAAAGGAATTCAGTTGATTAAGTACCTATATATGTGCATGTTTTAAAAATTCTAGGCTGCAAACCCAAAGAAAAAGAAAACAGGAAAGACCAAGACACACAATCGATCCATTACATGAGAAGTAATCTGATCTTTATAACATTTTATCTATCCTACATCTTGTGAGACCCGTGGACTCAGTTCAGAACCTAAAGAAAAATTCTACATTTACTTTCTCAAATATAATTGCATTTTTCTGGTTGTCAAAATACGGTGAGCATCAACTTTCTAGTCAACAGGATGCCCTCTTGAAAATAATTGAGACCCGTCCATCACTTATTTGTGAACTACTTTTCAGTGTCTTATTAAACCTCCAACCGCCAGAAGCACTATCATGATACAATGAACTACTAAAAACTTCATGAAGCACATTAGAAATAAATTAATAGTACATACTACTTTTAAATTGGGTTAATTGTAGTGTGTGCTAACCAAATACAAATTTAAGATGATATGCTGCAATACTGTGCTCTGGTCGCCCATGTATCGAGGTACTAAACACCCTACTACATGTTTTGAGCAGGAAGACAGAATTATACAAATACTCTTCAAATTAAACGGAGTCCATTGAACATCACTAAAATCTTTCTATAAAATGTTCTAAAGAAAATCAACTAACATACATAACAGAAAATACAGGAATGAACACACACGCTAGCTTGTTCTTAAACAAACATATTCAGTAGATTGGGGGTCATTCAGACATCGTGTATTTTTTATCAGTGAACTCGTCACATACATCTTCTTTTATGAGTTTAGTCTGCTGCTGCTGCCAAGTACAAAGATAATCCATCTATGTAGGAGTGCATGTTGTGTTGCTTGTCAGTCAAATATAGTCTACTGTCGGCAACAACTATATTGGCTATAGTAAAATGACGAATTGACAAATAGATGAAACCCATCAGATGCTTCAAAAGTACCTGCAGCAAAGTAGGTCTAGGCGACAACTGATGGTCTTCCGGCAAAGTCGGCGGAGGCGATGGCATATGGTCTTGCGGCGAAGTCGACGGAGACGACGGTGGCGAAGTCAACAGATACAGTATATTACAGAGATGTCAAAACCAATTAATCCACTGCACTTAATACACCTCCTGATCCTATTTTGCTAGGTGCAGCTAGCATATCTATTCATCTGTGTGCCATTAAGCTACTTGATAACTGAAGAAAGAGCAGAATATATTAACCTTCAAGAATTACTCCAGCACCATGTCCAAGAATTACTGTAACCAAGTTCAAGCCACCATGTTCAGGTATATGTAGTCAGCAACAAGAAATTTCTTGGTTCAATCCTTGGCTTGTAACAAAAATTTTCTTAGAAAAAATAAACTCAAACAGGGGCTTGCCGCTTGCATTCCTTTTATTTGACCATAAGACAGCAAGGCAAATGCCTTACTGTATATCATTTTCATATAAATAAATAGGAAGTAACATAGTCTTTAGAATGGTTGATGGGGTGACAACCAGGGAGTTTATTGAAAAAAATACAAAATAGTGAAAAGGAAACAAAATTATATGTTATCAATCCAAGATGTCATGCCCTCCTTGAGACTGGGTTTGGCTCTCAGGATTGTTAATTTGAAAGATCTGATAAATTCATATCTGCATTCATTGATAGAGCATGGAATTCCATCAAATATCAGCCCATTTCTTTGATTCCATATACTCCAGCATCCCACTATCATAATTTCCATGAAGTGGTGTAGGTGATATCTTTGTTGTGCTTCAATAATCATATCATGAAAATTTAGATCTGTGTTCCATTCAAAACCAATGTTCCACCAAAACCCCTGGCTAAATGGGCAGGAAAATAGTAGATGCATTCTATCTTCAATATCTTCTGCATTACATAAGACACATTGAGTGGAATCAATATGCATATTCTTCCTGGTCAGGAGGTCACATGTGTTTATTCTGTCATGAAGTAGAAGCCAACAAAAGAATTTATGCTTTGGTAGGCAGCATGTTTTCCATATTCATTTGAAGGTCACTTCAGCATCCTGATTTCTCATGAAGAAATTATAAATTCTCTTGGTCATATTTATACTATTACCCCAGGAGAAATTCCATATATCATGTTCATTGTTGGACTGATGCTATGTAATTGGTCTGCGAAAAGATGAAATTGCTGGTGTGTAGTGATGGACAGTGGTAACTGGAATAAATTGTAAAGATTTTCAGTACCTTTGGCAGCCCAAATAGATATTTTCTCATGTTGGTAGAAAGAGTGGAGCTTAGGGTATTTCAATTTCATGATCTCACCATTCCAGTTGTCATCCCATAGTATGGAAGAGTTTCTTGATTTGATCTCACATGAAGTCATTTCTTTAAATAGATCAAACATTTTCATGCAGTCTTTCCACCAAAATGATCCTTTATTGGGGTTTGTGTGGGGAGCTTCATTATTCTGATAATGTGCTTCCCAAATTAATTTGACCCAAGGAATATCCATCTTATTGTAGAATTTGTAGAGATGTTTGATAAGTAGTGCTTTGTTTTGCACTCTCAAATTTAATACACCAAGGCCTCCTTGATTTTTTGGCTTGCAAACCATATCCCAACTGGCAAGGCATTTACCTTTTTTGTTGATCTCATTTCCATACCATAGAAAGTTTCTGCTGGATTTGTCCACATGATTCAATATGGTATAATGAACTTTTAGTGAGAACATGGAAAAAATGGGCATGGAGGCAACAATAGAATTAACATATGTGAGTTTGCTAGCATGATTCATGAACCTAGTCACTCCTGATAGTCTTTTGTCGATTTTGGATATGACAGGAATGAGATCCATAAAAGAAGGTTTGGTGGTGCCCATGGGTAAGCCCAGATAAGTGAATGGAAGATTTTCAACCTTACATCCAAATGTATTTGCAAGCATAGTAACAGATTGCAGATCAATGTTGATGGGAATCATGGATGATTTGCTGTAATTAACAAACAGACCAGTGGAAAGACTGAATATGTTGAGTAAATATTTGAGGTGGATAAGCTGGTCTTCATTAGCTGGGATAATCATTAGAGTGTCATCTTCATATTGGATAATTGGATAGTCTTGTCCATATGCATGATTGATGGGAAGAGTGATCTCACCATTGACCCAAGCAGCATTAACCACAGTTTGTAAGAGATCAGCAGTGATGATATAAAGTAGAGGGGAGTGTGGATCACCTTGTCTGACTCCTCTTCTATAGATAATCTTTTTTCCAGCCACTCCATTAAGTAGGACAGAGGTTGATGCAGAATGAAGTATATTTGTTACCCAATTTATCCATCTAGGTCCAAATCCTTTAGCCTTCAACATATCAATAATGGCCTTATATTCAACCTTATCAAAAGCCTTTTCGAGATCCAGTTTCAATATGATGATGTTTTTTGATTGATGGCATAAATGGAGATATTCAAATGCATATCCCAGACAATCTTGTATGTTTCTACCTTTAATAAACCCATTCTGGTTCTGGTGGATAATAGTAGTGATGATCTTTTGAGCTCTGTTGCCCATAAGTTTAGTAATAACTTTGAGTGGCAGACTGACCAATGAGATAGGTCTGAAATTATTCATATTCTCTGGGTTAGTTTATCTTTGCGATGAGAGTAATGAAAGCAGTGTTAATACTCTGAATATCAAAGTTTCCTTAAAAAAATCCCAGATCATGGTATAGAAGTCTTGTTTAATGTTATCCCAACATTTTCTTAAAAAGGTGCCATTGAAACCATCAGGGCTAGGGGCTCTGTCAATAGGTAATTCCTTGATAACTTGGTCAATCTCATCCATTGTAAAAGGGGCCTCAAGATCTGACAGATCTTGTGGGTGAATTAGTTCCTCAAGATTGAAGAGCATGGGAGAGTCAATGGATGTGCCCAATCTGTCTTTGTAGGATTTCCAAAGAATGGCAGCTTTATGCTCATGATTTTGGTACGTATTTCCATCCTCCCCAATAATAGAAGTAATATAATTTTTCCTGTAGCTTTGGGTGGCCATGGCATGAAAAAATTCAGTGTTTTCATCATCCAGTCTCACACTCCTCATTTTAAATCTAGATTTCCAGTAGATTCTTTTAACTTCCAATAATTTGAGAATGTGCTGCTTCAAAATATCTCTGAAATTTGCTTCCATAGTACTCAGTAATCTTTGATCTTCAATACCATCCGTCATAGATAAGACATAATTACAAGTAGAGATATTAGTATTGAGTTTAGATAGTTTTTGCTCCATTTATTGAGTCCCATTCGGAGGCATTTGAATCTAACTGTAATATCATTTGCAGAATTTAACATCTGTTGATTTCTGTTCCAACATTGTATGACAGTATCATAAAATCCATCAAACTCAAGCCAATAGTTTTCAAACCTGAATATAGAGGCCTTTGGAATATCACTGCCAATCTGAATATGAATTGGAATATGATCTGAAGATACTCTAGCCAGTGGGTGGGCTAGAGTATTTGTGAAAGTTAGGGTCCAGTTTGCCGAGGTAAAGATCCAGTCTAATTTTTCCAGTAATGGATAGTCTTGCATATTGCTCCATGTGTAACTTCTTCCTTTGAGTGGAATTTCCACCAGATCAAGTTGCTGTAGTAAGCTGTTGAACATAAGCATATTGTTTGAATCTCTCCCAGGTCTGTTCCTATCATGTGGATGTCTGATTAAATTAAAATCTCCAATAAGAATCCAATGGTCCATTTGTGAAGCATCAATATTATCCAACCAGTCAAAGAAATCAGTTCTATTCTCATTCTGGCATGGTCCATATATATTGCTGACATAGAAAATGTGGCCTGATAAATTGCATAGTAACTTGACTGTGAGCTGAAATGAGGATTGGCTAAGAATCGAACCACTATAAATGCTGCCATTCCATATAGTAATCAGCCCACCAGACATGCCCAATGAAGGGGTATAAGCATATTGATTAAATCTTCTAGGAGAGAAATTTCTGAGATAATGTTGGTCAAAATCATCTCTTTTTGTTTCTTGCAGGCATATGATACCACAATTGCTTTCATCATTTTTTCCCTTAAATCATCCCATCTGGTTTGTGAATTTATTCCTCTCACATTCCAATTTAATATATTCCATGTTCTATTCATTGGGAAAACTGGGGGAAATGAGTCTACAGTAAAATGACTTAATCATTTTAGAGCAACCAGAGATCATCATAATGGTGAGTGCAGTCAGGCCATGCCAGTAACTTATACATGATTCCATAGAGAAACAATACTGACCATAACCAAGCAAACCATTCAGACTTCTTAAATAGCAAAATAATTGTAACACAAGTTCCTAGCAACATAAGCAAATAATGGAGTTTAACTCCTTACAAACCAAGTTCATAGATAATGCAAAAGTAAATATCCTGAGCCATGATAAAACTAAGGGAGGCATAAGGCCAGAAAAGGTCTTGGCATAGCAAGGCCCGAAACAGACATATAATCGCTTATTCATGGACAACTAGAGCCATCAACTTCTCCCTAGACACCTCCTCAGGAGGGATCTGACATTGCCTGATAGCGATCGCTTGGATGGTCTTGAGTGGCAGCTCAGGTGGTGGACCTGCGTCAGTGTTGTGGATCTCATGTTCAAATTCAGAAAATAAGTTCTTCTTGCAGCGTGCCATCTCCTTGGCCTTGACAGCAGCAACTTCGTTCTTAAACCCCACACTCAGTCCTGCCAGTCGATGACTGTGACGTAGATCATTAACATCCAGTGGAGCATTGGCCTTCTTTCTCCTATTAACAACATGGTTGGTCTGGGTAGTAAGTATCACATTTGCAGGAACTTGAGGTTCCACCTTAGTTGGAGAGCTGTGGGTGCTAGCAATGAAATCAAGCAGAGCAGGTGACTGGATATGATCTTCAGCTTGTGTGTTACAGAGTTCAAAGTGGTCAAATAATTCATCTATTTGTACTGAAGTGGCCACATGCTCATATGGGTGTTTAGTAGTGATGGTGAGCAAGCATTTCTTGATGGTGCCATGATCATCTTCAACGTTTACCAGCTGGCACTTGGTACTGATCACATTGGAGCTTGCAAGTTTTTCAAGTAATGAAGGGGCAGTGGCCATAATTTTTGACATCATGTCATGCAACGCCATGAAGGAGTATGTTGCTTCCATTGCAGGATGGAAAGGCATGTCATGTGCATGCTCTGGGCTCTGAGGTGGAGTCTGGACCATGGGATTATCTTCATTTCCTTCCTATGGTGCATGATGAGCAGCAGGTGCGGCATTTGGGTTACGTCCATCATTAAAATCAACATCGTGCTAAATACCACCAAACGGGGCAAATGGCATGGGGTGCATAACACCGTCAGGTGAGATTGGGTCCTCATCGCCCCCATGGCACCAAGCAAATCAGCATGCAAAATGTAAGCGGCACAGGTCCATGACTTTCCATGACCATAATCATCTAGACTCTCACAAATGACATGGCTAACATGTATTTCAAGCAGATCAGGCACTCTGACTTTGACTAGGATACGTGCTCTGTTTGACATGTCTCTGTTCCACACTAAGAACTTAGCAAATCCACTAACTGACTCTCTAACTTTGTCCGGTCTCCATGCCTCAAGTGGGAAGTTCACCATCATAATCCAAGCATCATGGGTAAAAGTACAATCCCTATGGTTGATACCTCGGTCATGGCGGATGATACGCAGAACGGAGTCGCCGACGAAGTACGGGCTGTTGGCGATGGCGGTGTCGATGTCGCATGCATGACAGAATCAGACGAGAGCAGCACCCATCTCGCAGCGAGAGATCTCGGCGATGCGGAAACCACACTCATGGTCGAGGAAGTGGTTGATGAGCATGGCATCAGTGTCGAACTGGTTGGGGTCCGGTGGTGGGGCGAGGGAGACGATGGCCCAATCTCCCGATTGGACCAGAGGTTCGCCGCCGAGGTAGTGGTAGGTGCGACGGCGTCGGTTTCCATTAGCATCCATGATGGCAGTGCTTGGTGGGAGGAGGGGCAAGGGGTCGCAGGGGTAGGTGGCCATGGCTGTGGTGGTGTTTGGTTGTACCGTGGAGAAAGATGAAGGGGCAGAGCATGGTTTTGAGGGGGAGCAAGGCGAATGGCAGGGCAAGTTGGCTGGTCGAGGGGGTGAAGGGGGGTTTTGGGGAGACGAGTCGTCAAGCGGGTTATCGGTACAGGCGGCGGGTTGGTAGGAGGGTGGGATTTCACCTGATAAACGGGAGCTGATTTTTGGGAGTTGTAACAAAAACGGGATATATGGCCATATCTATAACAACTACGACATCTAAACTGATTAATGCAATCTGCACGGAGGTGGCCAGAGGATAATCATTTACCGCATATAGTAAATCCATGGTAGTTAGTATGCTGACCAGCTTGGTTAGGTGGGAAAATGATAGGCTGGGGATGATGGCTGAGGATATTTGGTAGGGTGAGAGTTGGTTGGGCCGAGGCCTGCCGTGGTTGTCCAGTAGTTAAAGGAGATGGGAGTGGGCTAGTGGGTTGAGGGTTGGATGATTGGGCCCTGGGGGTGGAGATAGGATTTGAAATTTGAATGGTACCGGTCGCGCCTGAAGATGGCTCGTGATCCGAGGAAGGCGCAAAGTGGTTTGCATGTGAGGCAGGTCTGTCCATCGGAGAAGGAGGGAGGGGTCGGCGGCCGACGGGGATGGAATTTGCACCGGTGAGGATACGGTGTGGGGATTTGGTAACCAAATACCATTCTTGATCGTGCTCATAGAGCCAATTATTATACTCCCTGATCCATGCTGGCCCACCGAACCCCCATAGGTGGAAATGACAAAAGAAAAGCGGGCATCTAAAAGATCTAAGACGGTAGATCACAAATCCCACAGCCTTAGAGATGACAGAAAACTTGAAAACGCTCCCACGAATGTAAGTGACATGAAAACCAGATGGTAAACCACCTATGCAAGATTGTAGTGCGTGGCTAAAATTCTCAATGGAGAGTGGGAAGGACGAATGACTAAACGAGACAACTAGATGAAAAGCAAGTTGTGGGTCGAGGCTGTTGGGGAACGTAGTAATTTCAAAATTTTCCTACGCACACGCAGGATCATGGTGATGCATAGCAATGAGAGGGGAGAGTGTCGTCCACGTACCCTCATAGACCATTAAGCGGAAGCGTTATGACAACGTGGTTGATGTAGTTGTACATCTTCACGATCGACCGATCCTCAGTACCGAACGTACGGCACCTCCGCGTTTAGCACACGTTCAGCTCGGTGACGTCCCGCAAACTCACGATCTAGTAGAGCTTGGGGAAGAGTTTCGTTAGCATGACGGCGTGGTGACGATGTTGATGAAGCTACCGCAGCAGGGCTTCGCCTAAACACCGCTACAGTATGACCGAGGTGGATTATGGTGGAGGGGGGCACCGCACACGGCTGGAGAGATCTCAGTGATCAACTTTGTGTGTCTAGAGGTGCCCCCTGCCCCCGTATATAAAGGATCAAGGGGGGAGAGGCGGTCGGCCAGGAGGAGGCGCGCCAGGAGGAGTCCTACTCCCACCGGGAGCAGGACTCCCTCCTTTCCTAGTTGGAGTAGGAGAAGGGGGAAGGAGGAGGGAGAGAGGAAGGAAAGGGGGCGCTGCCCCCCTCCTTGCCAATTCGGACTAGAGGGAGAGGGGCGCGCGGCCTGCCCTGGCAGCCCCTCCTCTCTTCCACTAAGGCCCATCTTGGCCCATTAAACCCTCGGGGGGGGGGGGTCCGGTAACCCCCGGTACTCCGGTAAAATCCCGATTTCACCCGGAACACTTCCGATATCCAAATATAGGCTTCCAATATATAAATCTTTATGTCTCGACCATTTCGAAACCCCTCGTCATGTCCGTGATCAAATCCGGGACTCCGAACTACCTTCGGTACATTAAAACATATAAACTCATAAAACCGATCGTCACAGAACTTTAAGCGTGCGGACCCTATGGGTTCAAGAACTATGTAGACATGACAGAGACACGTCTCCGGTCAATAACCAATAGCGGAACTTGGATGCTCATATTGGTTCCTACATATTCTACGAAGTTCTTTATCGGTCAAACCGCACAACACTATACGTTGTTCTCTTTGTCATCGGTATGTTACTTGCGTGAGATTTGATCGTCGGTATCCCAATACCTAGTTTAATCTCATTACGGGAGAGTCTCTTTACTCGTTCCATAATACATCATCTCATAACTAACTCATCAGTTATCATGCTTGCAAGGCTTATAGTGATGTGTATTACCGAGAGGGCCCAAAGATACCTCTCCGACGATCGGAGTGACAAATCCTAATCTTGATCTATGCCAACTCAATAAGTACCATCGGAGACACCTGTAGAGCACCTTTATATTCACCCAGTTACGTTGTGATGTTTGGTAGCACACAAAGTGTTCCTACGGTATTCGGGAGTTGCGTAATCTCATAGTCATAAGAACATGTATAAGTTATGAAGAAAGCAATAGCAGTAAACAAACGATCAAGTGCTAAGCTAACGGAATGGGTCAAGTCAATCACATCATTCTCTAATGATGTGATCTCATTGATCAAATAACAACTCATGCCTATGGTTAGGAAACTTAACCATCTTTGATCAATGAGCTAGTCAAGTAGAGGCATACTAGTGACACTATGTTTGTCTATGTATTATGTTTACGATTAATACAATTCTAGCATGAATAATAAACATTTATCATGAAATAAGGAAATAAATAATAACTTTATTATTGCCTCTAGGGCATATTTCCTTCAGTCTCCCACTTGCACTAGAGTCAATAATCTAGATTACATAGTAATGATTTTAACACCCATGGAGCCTTGGTGCTGATCATGTTTTGCTCGTGGAAGAGGCTTAGTCAACGGGTCTGCAACATTCAGATCCGTATGTATCTTGCAAATCTCTATGTCTCCCACCTGGACTTGATCCCGGATGGAGTTGAAGCGTCTCTTGATGTGCTTGGTTCTCTTGTGAAATCCGGATTCCTTTGCCAAGGCAATTGCACCAGTATTCTCACAAAAGATTTTCATTGGACCCGATGCACTAGGTATGACACCTAGATCGGATATGAACTCCTTCATCTAGACTCCTTCATTCGCTGCTTCCGAAGCATCAATGTACTCCGCTTCACATGTAGATCCCGCCACGATGCTCTGTTTAGAACTGCTCCAACTGACAGCTCCACCGTTTAATATAAACACGTATCCGGTTTGCGATTTAGAATCGTCCGAATCAGTGTCAAAGCTTGCATCAACGTAACCATTTACGATGAGCTCTTTGTCACCTCCATAAATGAGAAACATATCCTTCGTCCTTTTCAGGTACTTTAGGATGTTCTTGACCGCTGTCCAGTGATCCACTCCTGGATTACTTTGGTACCTCCCTGCTAAGCTAATAGCAAGGCACACATCAGGTCTGGTACACAACATTGCATACATGATAGAGCCTATGGCTGAAGAATAGGGAACACTTTTCATTTTCTCTCTATCTTCTACAGTGGTCGGACATCGAGTCTTACTCAACTTCACACCTTGTAACACAGGCAAGAACCCTTTCTTAGCTTGATCCGTTTTGAACTTCTTCAAAACTTTATCAAGGTATGTGCTTTGTGAAAGTCCAATTAAGCGTCTTGATCTATCTCTATAGATCTTGATGCCCAATATATAAGCAGCTTCACCAAGGTCTTTCATTGAAAAACTCTTATTCAAGTATCCTTTTATGCTATCCAGAAATTCTATATCATTTCCAATCAGCAATATGTCATCCACATATAATATTAGAAATGCTACAGAGCTCCCACTCACTTTCTTGTAAATACAGGCTTCTCCAAAAGTCTGTATAAAACCATACACTTTGATCACACTATCAAAACATTTATTCCAACTCCGAGAGGCTTGCACTAGTCCATAAATGGATCGCTGGAGCTTGCACACTTTGTTAGCTCCCTTTGGATCGATAAAACCTTCAGGTTGCATCATATACAACTCTTCTTCCAGAAATCCATTCATGAATGCAGTCTTTACATCCATTTGCCAAATTTCATAATCATAAAACGCGACAATTGCTAACATGATTCGGACGGACTTAAGCATCGCTACAGGTGAGAAGGTCTCATCGTAGCCAACTCCTTGAACTTGTCGAAAACCTTTCGCAACAAGTCGAGCTTTGTAGACAGTAACATTACCGTCAGCGTCTGTCTTCTTCTTGATGATCCATTTATTCTCGATGGCTTGCCGATCATCGGCCAAGTCAATCAAAGTCCACACTTTGTTCACATACATGGATCCCATCTTAGATTTCGTGGCTTCAAGCCATTTTGCGGAATCTGGGCTCATCATCGCTTCCTCATAGTTCGTAGGTTCGTCATGGTCAAGTAACATGACCTCCAGAACTGGATTACCGTACCACTCTTGTGCGGATCTTGCTCTAGTTAACCTACGAGTTTCGGTAGTAACTTGATCTGAAGTTACATGATCATCATGATTAGCTTCCTCACTAATTGGTGTAGGAGTCACAGAAACAGATTTATGTGATGAACTACTTTCCAATAAGGGAGCAGGTACAGTTACCTCATCAAGTTCTACTTTCCTCCCACTCACTTCTTTCGAGAGAAACTCCTTCTCTAGAAAGGATCCATTCTTAGCAACGAATATCTTGCCTTCGGATCTGTGATAGAAGGTGTACCCAATAGTTTCCTTTGGGTATCCTATGAAGACACATTTCTCCGATTTGGGTTCGAGCTTATCAGGTTGAAGCTTTTTCACATAAGCATCGCAGCCCCAAACTTTAAGAAACGACAACTTTGGTTTCTGGCCAAACCATAGTTCATAAGGCGTCGTCCCAACGGATTTTGATGGTGCCCTATTTAACGTGAATGCAGCCGTCTCTAAAGAATAACCCCAAAATGATAGCGGTAAATTGGTAATAGACATCATAGATCGCACCATATCTAGTAAAGTACGATTACGGCGTTCAGACACACCATTACGCTGTGGTGTTCCGGGTGGCGTGAGTTGCGAAACTATTCTGCATTGTTTCAAATGTTGGCCAAACTCGTAACTCAAATATTCTCCTCCACGATCAGATCGTAGAAACTTTATTTTCTTGTTACGATGATTTTCCACTTCACTCTGAAATTCTTTGAACTTTTCAAATGTTTCAGACTTATGTTTCATTAAGTAGATATACCCATATCTGCTCAAATCATCTGTGAAGGTGAGAAAATAACGATACCCGCCGCGAGCCTCAATATTCATCGGACCACATACATCAGTATGTATGATTTACAACAAATCTGTTGCTCGCTCCATAGTTCCGGAGAACGACATTTTAGTCATCTTGCCCATAAGGCATGGTTCGCAAGTACCAAGTGATTCATAATCAAGTGATTCCAAAAGTCCATTAGTATGGAGTTTCTTCATGCATTTTATACCAATATGACCCAAACGACAGTGCCACAAATAAGTTGCACTATCATTATCAACTCTGCATCTTTTGGCTTCAACATTATGAATATGTGTTTCACTACTATCGAGATTCAACAAGAATAGACCACTCCTTAAGGGTTCATGACCATAAAAGATATTACTCATATAAATAGAACAACCATTATTCTCTGATTTAAATGAATAACCGTCTCGCATCAAACAAGATCTAGATATAATGTTCATGCTTAACGCTGGCACCAAATAACAATTATTTAGGTCTAAAACTATTCCTGAAGGTAGATGTAGAGGTAGCGTGCCGGAGGCGATCAAATCGACTTTGGAACCATTTCCTACGCGCATCGTCATCTCGTCCTTAGCCAGTCTTCGCTTAATCCGTAGTCCCTGTTTCGAGTTGCAAATATTAGCAACAGAACCAGTATCAAATACCCAGGTGCTACTGCAAGCTCTGGTGAGGTACACATCAATAACATGTATATCACATATACCTTTGTTCACCTTGCCATCCTTCTTATCCGCCAAATACTTGGGGCAGTTCTGCTTCTAGTGACCAGTCTGTTTGCAGTAGAAGCACTCAGTCTCAGGCTTAGGTCCAGACTTGGGTTTCTTCTCCTGAGCAGCAACTTGTTTGCTGTTCTTCTTGAAGTTCCCCTTCTTCTTCCCTTTGCCCTTTTTCTTGAAACTGGTGGTCTTATTGACCATCAACACTTGATGCTCCTTCTTGATTTCTACCTCCGCAGCCTTTAGCATCACGAAGAGCTCGGGAATAGTCTTATTCATCCCTTGCATATTATAGTTCATCATGAAGCTTTTGTAGCTTGGTGGCAGTGATTGAAGAACTCTGCCAATGACACTATCAACAGGAAGATTAACTCCTAGTTGAGTCAAGTGATTATGATACCCAGACATTTTGAGTATATGCTCACTGGCAGAACTATTCTCCTCCATCTTGCAGCTATAGAACTTATTGGAGACTTCATATCTCTCAATCCGGGCATTTGCTTGAAATATTAACTTCAACTCCTGGAACATCTTATATGCTCCATGACGTTCAAAACGTCGTTGAAGTCCCGGTTCTAAGCCGTAAAGCATGGCACACTGAACTATCGAGTAGTCATCATCTTTACTCTGCCAAACATTCTTAACGTTGTCAGCAGCATCTGCAGCAGGCCTGGCACCCAGCGGTGCTTCCAGGACGTAATTCTTCTGTGCAGCAGGATAATCCTCAAGTTACGGACCCAGTCCGTGTAATTGCAACCATCATCTTTCAACTTTGCTTTCTCAAGGAACGCATTAAAATTCAACGGAACAATAGCACATGCCATCTATCTACAACAACATAGATAAGCAAAAAATACTATCAGGTACTAAGTTCATGATAAATTTAAGTTCAATTAATCATATTACTTAAGAACTCCCACTTAGATAGACATCCCTCTAATCATCTAAGTGATCACGTGATCCATATCAACTAAACCATAACCGATCATCACGTGAAATGGAGTAGTTTTCAATGGTGAACATCACTATGTTGATCATATCTACTATATGATTCATGCTCGACCTTTCGGTCTCAGTGTTCCGAGGCCATATCTGCATATGCTAGGCTCGTCAAGTTTAACCCGAGTATTTTGCATGTGCAAAACTGGCTTGCACCCATTGTAAATGGACGTAGGGCTTATCACACCTGATCATCACGTGGTGTCTCAGCACGACGAACTTTGGCAATGGTGCATACTCAGGGAGAACAGTTTTATCTTGAAATTTAGTGAGAGATCATCTTATAATGCTACCGTCAAACAAAGCAGAATAAGATGCATAAAGGATAAACATCACATGCAATCAATATAAGTGACATGATATGGCCATCATCATCTTGTGCTTGTGATCTCCATCTCCGAAGCACCGTCATGATCACCATCCTCACCGGCACGACACCTTGATCTCCATCGTAGCATTATTGTCGTCTCGCCAACTATTGCTCCTACGACTATCGCTACTGCTTAGTGATAAAGTAAAGCAATTACAGTGCGATTGCATTGCATACAATAAAGCGACAACCATATGGCTCCTGCCAGTTGCCGATAACTCCGTTACAAAACATGATCATCTCATACAATAAATATAACATCATGTCTTGACCATATCACATCACAACATGCCCTGCAAAAACAAGTTAGACGTCCTCTACTTTGTTGTTGCAAGTTTTGCGTGGCTGCTACGGGCTTAGCAAGAACCGTTCTTACCTATGCATCAAAACCACAACGATAGTTCGTCAAGCTGGTGCTGTTTTAACCTTCTCAAGGACCGAGCGTAGCCACACTCGGTTCAACTAAAGTTGGAGAAACTGACTCCCGCCAGCCACCTGTGTGCAAAGCATGTCGGTAGAACCAGTCTCGCGTAAGCGCAATGTCGGTCCGGGCCGCTTCATCCAACAATACCGCCGAACCAAAGTATGACATGCTGGTAAGCAGTATGACTTGTATCGCCCACAACTCACTTGTGTTCTACTCGTGCATATAACATCAACGCATAAAACTTGGCTCGGATGCCACTGTTGGGGAACGTAGTAATTTCAAAATTTTCCTACACACACATATGATCATGGTGATGCATAGCAACGAGAGGGGAGAGTGTCGTCCATGTACCCTCGTAGACCGTTAAGCGAAAGCGTTATGACAACGCGGTTGATGTAGTCGTATGTCTTCACGATCGACCGATCCCCAATACCGAACGTACGGCACCTCCGTGTTCAGCACACGTTCAGCTCGGTGACGTCCCGTGAACTCATGATCCAGTAGAGCTCGGGGAAGAGTTTTGTCAGCACGACGGCGTGGTGATGATGTTGATGAAGCTACCACAGCAGGGCTTCGCCTAAACACCGCTACAGTATGACCGAGGTGGATTATGGTGGAGGGGGCACCGCACACGGCTGGAGAGATCTCAATGATAAATTTTGTGTGTCTAGAGGTGCCCCCTGCCCCCGTATATAAAGGAGCAAGTGGGTGAGGTGGCCGGCCAGGAGGAGGCGCGCCAGGAGGAGTCCTACTCCCACCAGGAGTAGGACTCCCTCCTTTCCTAGTTGGAGTAGGAGAAGGGGGAAGGAGGAGGGAGAGAGGAAGGAGAGGGGGGCGCCGCCCCCTCGTTGTCCAATTCGGACTAGAGGGAGAGGGGGCGCGCGGCCTGCCCTGGCAGCCCCTCCTCTCTTCCACTAAGGCCCATCTTTGCCCATTAACCCCCCCCCTGGGGGGGGGGGGTTCCGGTAACCCCCGGTACTCCGGTAAAATCCCGATTTCACCCGGAACACTTCCAATATCAAAATATAGGCTTACAATATATAAATATTTATGTATCGACCATTTTGAGACTCCTCGTCATGTCCGTGATCACATCCGGGACTCCGAACTACCTTCGGTACATCAAAACATATAAACTCATAAAACCGATGGTTACAGAACTTTAAGCGTGCGGACCCTACGAGTTCGAGAACTATGTAGACATGACCGAGACACGTCTTCGGTCAATAACCAATAGCGGAACCTGGATGCTCATATTGGTTCCTACATATTCTACGAAGATCTTTATAGGTCAAACCGCACAACACTATACGTTGTTCTCATTATCATTGGTATGTTACTTGCCCGAGATTTGATCGTCGGTATCCCAATACCTAGTTCAATCTCGTTATCGACGAGTCTCTTTACTCATTCCATAATACATCATCCCGTAACTAACCCATTAGTTATCTTGCTTGCAAGGCTTATAGTGATGTGTATTACCGAGAGGGCCCAGAGATACCTCTCCGATGATCTGAGTGACAAATCCTAATCTTGATCTATGCCAACTCAACAAGTACCATCGGAGACACCTGTAGAGCACCTTTATAATCACCCAGTTACGTTGTGACGTTTGGTAGCACACAAAGTGTTCCTCCGGTATTCAGGAGTTGCATAATCTCATAGTCATAAGAACATGTATAAGTTATGAAGAAAACAATAGCAGTAAACAAATGATAAAGTGCTAAGCTAACGGAATGTGTCAAGTCAATCACATCATTCTCTAATGATGTGATCTCATTGATCAAATAACAACTCATGTCTATGGTTAGGAAACTTAACCATCTTTGATCAATGAGCTAGTCAAGTAGAGGCATACTAGTGACACTATGTTTGTCTATGTCACACATGTATTATGTTCCCGGTTAATACAATTCTAGCATGAATAATAAACATTTATCATGAATAAGGAAATAAATAATAACTTTATTATTGCCTCTAGGGCATATTTCCTTCAGAGGAATGAACATGGGTGGAGAATCTGGCTCTGACCTGATCAGCAAATCCCACCCATGGTGAGAGATCCAGGAGAGGGGCGCCGTGTTGGCTGGATGAGCTTACGAGGATGAGATGCCATGGATCACTGGTGAGTTCGCCCTTGGAGTCACTAGGTGGAGGGAGGGGGTGGGAGGAGCCATCAAGTTTTCTGTAGTGATAGTTTTTCGCCGCTTGCATTCTTGATTAGCTGAAACATAATGCAAAATACATAAAAAATATGAATTAGTTGATTTAAACACTCCAATGCATATCAGCCAAACTATAATTGTGAGCAATCGGAAGTAGCACCAAATTTTCAGAAAAAATAAACTGAAATAGGGTAGATCCGGGGGGGGGGGGGGGCAGATCAGTTACATTCATTATACAACAGTGCAAACAAAGGAAACTCGGTTGAATTCATCGATCATACAGTGGTGTACCAACTACAGTAACATCAAAAAACAACTACTGTGAGGAACACACGCACCACAAGTGCACAACCAAAGCAGCAACACTATTTTTAGGGGGTCGGGGCATTACATACCTCTAGTTAAGCCGCCGTTGGACATACTGGACGGCTCGACAGATGTTCTTCTACCTCCGGCGAACTCGGCACTTCTTCCTCTGGCGAACTTGAAGGCGACATGATGCTTTTCTGGTCCAAGTACTCTAGGATTTGATGGATTTTCTGGTCCGAGTACGCAACCTGATGGAGATTCTGGCCAAGGACCCTTCCTTCTTATAGCAGTGAAATTCAATCTAGGTCGGGCACTCCATTGATTTTTGTTGGAGAAGGCCACGGTCATGAATTCAATCCAAATTAGACAGGGGAGTAGGATGTTATCAAACCTAACAATTAACGCACGACAATTGATCAAGAACAGTTAACCCATATGTACCAAGCCAGGCTCCTTTGCTTGCTCCGGCAACAATTACTAACAAAAAACCTGGCCACATCCAACAACATGCTATATGGGATCGCAAAAAGATCCACCTTTAGCCAAGCTTGCATCATTGTGCATATGATTTTTTACATCAAGTGGCGCTTTGGAAGTCATGAGTATACACCCAATACTGACTGCACAAGATAGAATGAATTTCAGAGTACATGTACATGTACAGAACTTGGAAGCACATACAAATTCGGAGTAAGAAATTTATCAGGGAACATGGTAGCACTTGGGCTGCAGGCAGAAATTCAGAAAACATGATAGTCTGCACACAGTATTAGAGAGAATGTGATTACTCAAAGTTGCTAACTCGAATTAGCCTGCAACTAGAAGATGTAACACATCCATGTGAGATTGGGAGGAGCGCCATGGGCAATGGACGGGGGGAGGGGGGAGGCGCACGGGTCGAGCAGGCTGTACCTTGCCGTGATGAGTGCGCAGACTAGGGAAGTGGGCTACCTCGTCCTCTTCTCTGGCCGCCCCTTGGCTAGCCGACGCCGTACCTCCTTGCCTTGGCCGCCTCTACCTCCTCATGTTGCCCGACAACTACCCCCATGCTCCACCCCGCAGCGCAGCAGAAGCCGTCTCCACCGCCGGCAACACCGACAAAGGCTCCGCCCCTCACCGAGCACACACCCAGGCGAGGCTGTCGTCCGTCCTCCCGCGCAAGGCACGACAGACGCCTTCTCATCCTCCTATGCATCCGTAGCCGTCTCCGCCGCTGACAAGGATGCTGTCTCCGCCGTTGACAAGGACACCGCCATGCCGGACGGATGGCAGGTCTAGTGCCGACAACATCTGGATAAGAGGTAGGCGCTTTTTTGAATAAATGATCGAGGGACCGGGGACGCCGGAGGCCGAGGAGAGGCCGAGAGGGCCGGAGGCGGAGGGGAGAGCCGGACACCTTCCGCGCCGATGCTACGTCTTGAGCTTGCGTTGGTTTTCCCCGAAGAGGAAGGGATGATGTAGCAGAGTAGCGTAAGTATTTCCCTCAGTTTTTGAGAACCAAGGTATCAATCCAGTAGGAGCCCACACTCAAGTCCCTCGTACCTGCACAAAGCGATAGCTACTCGCAACCAACGCAACTAGGGGTTGTCAAGCCCTTCACGACCACTTACGAGAGTGAGATCTGATAGATATAATATTTTTTGGTATTTTTGGTATAAAGATGCAAAGTAAAAAGTAAAAGCAAAGAAAAAAGCAAAGCAAGATTAAAGTGATAGAGATTGATATGATGAGAATAGACCCGGGGACCATAGGTTTCACTAGTGGCTTCTCTCAAGAGCATAAGTATTCTACGGTGGGTGAACAAATTACTGTTGAGCAATTGACAGAATTGAGCATAGTTATGAGAATATCTAGGCATGATCGTGTATATAGGCATCACGTCCGTGACAAGTAGATCGAAACAATTCTGCATCTACTACTATTACTCCACTCATCGACCGCTATCCAGCATGCATCTAGAGTATTAAGTTAAAAACAGAGTAACCCCTTAAGCAAGATGACATGATGTAGAGAGATAAATTCATGCAATATGAAATAAACCCCATCTTGTTATCCTCGATGGCAACGATACAATACGTGCGTTGCTGCCCCTTCTATCACCGGGTAAGGACACCGCAAGATCGAACCCAAAGCTAAGCACTTCTCCCATGGCAAGAACTACCAATCTAGTTGGCCAAACCAAACGGATAATTCGAAGAGACTTGCAAAGATAACCAATCATACATAAAAGAATTCAGAGAAGATTCAAATATTATTCATAGATAGACTTGATCATAAACCCACAATTCATCGGTATCAACAAACACACCGCAAAAAGAAGATTACATCGAATAGATCTCCACAAGAGAGGGGGAGAACTTTGTATTGAGATTCAAAGAGAGAGAAGAAGCCATCTAGCTACTAACTATGGACCCGAAGGTCTGATGTAAACTACTCACACTTCATCGGAGAGGCTATGATGATGTAGAAGCCCTCCGTGATGACGACCCTCTTCCGGCGGAGCTCCAGAACAGGCCCCGAGATGGGATCTCGTGGATACAGAAAGTTGCGGCAGTGGAATTAGGTTTTTGGCTCCTATTCTGATCGTTTGGGGGTACGTGTGTATATATATAGGAGGAAGAAGTATGCCTGAGGAGCAACGAGGGGCCCACGAGGCAGGGGCGCACCCTAGGGGGGGGCGTCCCCACCCTTGTGACCGCCTCTTTTGTTCAGGGTCCAAGTCTCCTGGATCACGTTCGATGAGAAGATCACGTTCCTGAAGATTTTATTCCGTTTGGACTCCGTTTGATATTCCATTTATCCGAAACACTGAAATAGGCGAAAAACAGCAATTCTGGGCTGGGCCTCCGGTTAATAGGTTAATCCCCAAAATAATATAAAAGTGGAAAATAAAGCCCAATATAGTCCAAAATAGTAGATAATATAGCATGGAGCAATCAAAAATTATAGATACGTTGGAGACGTATCAGCCGACGACCTCGCGAATGAGAGCCCAGCCGCCGTTGTCCCCGTTCCACCTTCTGTTTCACCGGATAAGATGAACAAAGAAGCGCGGGTGGAAATCTTACAAAATACAGGTGCTAATTTGTAAATTTGAATCATTTTTTCAGGTCCACTTAAGTAGGGATGACGGGTTTAATTCATAAAAACAACAGGGACCTTTCTGTAAAAATGCCACGACAGTGAATCCGACAGACTTAACCCGTGCTTTATTATTAGAGAAAGTTACCTTTTGCCAGATGAATTTAACTGATAAGGAGCTTAAGCCGTCTTCTACAGTTTTTCATGGTGTGGTCCCTGGTAAGTCAGCATATCCAGTGGGCAAGATTGCCTTGGAAGTGGCTTTTGGTGATGACTATGACTACAGGGCAGAGACGTTGTGGTTTGAGGTGGTTAAAATAAAGAGTCCCTATCATGCCTTGTTTGTTCGGCCAACTTATGCCAAATTTATGGTACAACCTTGTTATGTTTATTTGCAGCTCAAGATGCCAGGTTGTAAGGGCACCATTACAGTTCATGGCAATCAAAAAATTGCTTTGGAATGTAAAGAAGGATATGCTGCCTATGCTGAATCGGCTTGTGCCACGGAGGAGCCCAAATTCTATAAAGATAATGTTGACCCGGTTGATATGACCCCTTTGAAGAAGCTGACTACTGAGCAAGACCCTTTATTGAAGTTTAAGTCGGCTGATGACACCAAGAAGATTGACTTTGTCCCTAGCGACTCATCTTAGCAGTCCATCATCAGTGCTAACATGGATCCGAAATAGGAAAGCGCGTTCATCGAGTTCATCCATGAGAATCGGGACATCTTTGCATGGAAGCCTTCAGACATGCCAGGTGTACCGAGAGAACTCGCTGAGCACACTCTTAATATTGATCCTAAGTTTAAGCCGGTGATATAGTTCCTTCGCCGTTTTAGTGAAGAGGGACGTAAGGCTATTGGAGAAGAGGTGGCCCGACTCTTGGCTGCTGAGTTCATCGTTGAAGTTTTTCATCCTGAGTGGTTGGCTAACCCGGTGCTGGTACTTAAGAAAAATGGCACTTGGTGTATGTGTGTGGATTATACAGACCTCAATAAGGCTTGTCCAGCTGATCCTTTTGCTCTTCCTCGTATTGATCAGATCATAGATGCCACGGTGGGTTGTGAGCGTTTGTGCTTCCTGGATGCTTATTCGGGTTATCATCAGATTAAGATGGCAGTTAAAGACCAAGAGAAGACAACTTTTATTACACCTTTTGGAGCTTTCTGCTATGTGTCTATGCCTTTTGGGCTCAAGAGTGCGCAGGCGACTTATCAATGTTGTGTCCAGAATTGTTTTCAGGACTAGATTGGGCGGAATGTTCATGCTTATGTGGATGATATTGTTGTCAAGTCTAGAAAGAAGGAGACTCTATTAGATGATTTGAAAGAGACCTTTGATAATCTCTGGGTCTATAAAATGATGCTTAACCCAACCAAGTGTGTTTTTGGTGTGCCTGTAGGTAAGCTCTTGGGTTTCCTGGTCTCAGAGAGAGGTATTGAAGCTAACCCGGAGAAAATTAAGGCTATCACTTCATTGGCTAGGCCGGCGTGTGTCAATGACGTTCAGCGCTTGGTGGGTTGTATTGCAGCTGTAAGCCGGTTCATAAGCCGCCTGTGAGAGAAGGAAATTCCTTTATACCAGATGATGAAGAAAACATACCATTTTGTCTAGAGTGATGCTGCAAATGAGGCGTTTGCGGCACTCAAAAAATAGCTAGCTGAGCTGCCCGTCCTTGCGGCTCCCATTAAGAAAGAGCCCTTGCTCTTATATGTGGCGGCTAACAGTAGGGCTGTTAGTGTGGCGATTGTGGTGGAGAACAAAGAGAAGGGCAAAGAGTACCCTGTCCAGAGGCTGGCTTATTATGTCAGCGAGGTGTTAATTGAGTCTAAACAGCGATACCCACATTGGCAGAAACTGGTGTACGGGGTGTTAATGGCCAGTCGTAAGTTGAAGCATTATTTTCTTGACCATCCCATTACAGTGGTCAGTTCTGCTCCTTTGGGGGATATCATTCAGAATAGAGAGGCTACAGGATGGGTGGCTAAGTGGGCCATTGAGCACGGTCCCCATGGCTTGAAGTATGTGCCAAGGACAGCTATCAAATCTCAGGCTCTTGTGGATTTCATCAATGACTGGACGGAGTTGCATAGACTTGAGGAGAAGCCTGATAATACATATTGGACTATTCACTTTGATGGGTCCAGGCAATTGGAAGGCTCGGGGGCTAGAGTTATTTTGAATTCCCCATGAGGTGACAAATTTTATTATGTTTTAAGGTTGATGTTTCCTTGTACTAACAATGTGGCTGAATATGAGGCTATGCTCCATGGCCTTCATATGGCCAAAGAGATGAATTTAAGACGGGTCAGGTGCTTTGGTGACTCAGCAAGTTTTAGGCACTTGGGATTCCAAAGACCCGCTCATGGAGGCTTATTGCCGGGCGTTTGACAATATTGCTGGTCACTTCAATGGTTATCAGGTGGAGCATCTTGATTGAAGGAAGAATGAGGCAGCTGATGCTTTGAGCCGGCTTGGGTCTCAACGTAAGCTGGTACCCCCTAATGTATTTCTTGATGTATTGCATAATCCTTCAGTCAAATTGCCATCAGAAGAGGATCTTGCTATTCCTGGCCCGGAGGCACAGTTGGTGGTGGCTCTACATGCAATTCCTGATTGGACACTTCCCTAGTTGGCTTATATGACCTGGGGCGAGTTACCAGAGGATGAAACTTTGGCAAGACAGATAACCCGGCGGTCTAAGTCTATGACTATTGCCAACAGTGAGTTACACCGATGTAGCATCATAGGTGTATTTCAGCATTGTGTTTCTCCTGAAAAGGTCCATGAAATCTTGCGAGAGATTCACAAAGGTGATTGTGGTCATCACGTCGGCTCAAAATCTTTGGTGGCCAAAACCTAGGGTGGGTTCAGGCTATTCTTGACTGGACCGCTCCGAAGAATGTCAAGCAAGTCAGAAGCTTTCTCGGACTTGCCAGCTACTGTCGTCGCTTCATCGAGAACTTCTCCAAGATCGCCAAGCCACTGACCAATCTGCTTCACAAAGGCGTTAAGTTTGATTGGATAGAAAAGTGTCAAGAAAGTTTCCAGGCACTCAAGGACAAGCTGACTTCTTCCCCAGTGCTTGCTCCTCCGGATTCCCAAAAGGATTTCTCCATCTATTGCAACGCCTCTCATCAAGGTTTAGGCTGTGTCCTAATGCAAGAGCGCAGAGTGATTGCTTATACCTCTCACCAAGTGCGCCCTCATGAAGAGAACTACCCAGTTCATGACCTCGAGCTTGCTGTGGTTATCTATGCATTGAAGCTGTGGCGACATTACCTTCTCGGTAATCGTTGCAAGATCTTCACCGACCATCAGAGTCTGAAGTATTTGTTTACTCAGCCAGATCTGAACCTCCGTCAGCAGAGATGGATGGAGGCTATAACAGATTATAACATGGGTGTTTCCTATACCCCATGCAAGGCCAATGTCATGGACGATGCCTTGAGCCGCAAGTCTTATTGCAACAATCACATGATTTACAAAGCTCAACCCCGCCTTCATGAAGAGCTATGCAAGCTGAACCTTCAACTAGTTCCACAGGGTTCTTTGAATAACCTTGTCTTGGAACCAACTCTTCTGAAAGCCATTAAATACGAGCAAGCCAAAGATGCTCACATTGATCTGATGAAAAAGGATCTTGTCTTAGAGAAATCCATAGATTTCTCGCTTGCTGAAGATGGAACCTTGTACTTTAGGAATCTCATTGTGGTTCCCCGGTTCGAGATTATGACAAAGAAGGTGATGAAAGAAGCACATGACAACCCTCTCTCTATTCATCCCGGGAGTACCAAGATGTATCTAGACATCCGTCAGAAGTACTGGTGGTCTAAGATGAAACAAGATATTGGTTGGTATATCAAAGAATGTGACATTTGCCGTCGCGCCAAAGTAGAACATCAGAAACCATCTGGACTTATACAACCTCTTGATACGTCTCCATCGTATATACTTTTCCAAACTCTTTTGCCCTTGTTTTGGACTCTAACTTGCATGATTTGAATGGAACTAACCCAGACTAACGCTGTTTTCAGCAGAATTGCCATGGTGTTATTTTTGTGCAGAAATAAAAGTTCTCGGAATGACCTGAAACTTCATGGAGATGATTTATGGAATTAATAAAAAATATTGGCAAAAGAATCAAGTGAAGGGTGCCCACACCCTTGCCACAAGGGTGGGGGACGTGCCTGTCGTGGTTCTAAGTCTGACCGTAATGTAGGGGGGTAGGTATGGAGAGGCAAGATCTTAGCTATGGAGTAGTTGTAAGCACACGAGGTTTACGAGTTCAAGCCCTTCTCGGAGGAAGTAATAGCCCTACATCTCGGAGCCTAGAGGCGGTCGACTGGATTATGCGTGTATGAATTACAGGGGTGCGAACCCTTTACACTGAGGAGGGGGGTGGCTTATATAGAGTTCGTCGGACCCCTCCGACCCTCAGTTATGCAGGGTTTTAAATACATTAAGGTCGGGCGTTACTGGTAACGCCCCTAATAAAGTGCTATGATGACCATAAAAGCTACTTAATGACCGACCGTTAGCGTGCGGAGTGACTTTAGGTCTCCTGGCCGTCGAGTGGTTGGATCTTGGTCGAGTGATTGCTTCTTGGTCAAGTGTCTTCGAGTCTGTCGAGTGGAACACCTCCAAGTCGATTGAAAGGTGATTTATTCTAGAGATGTCCTTGGGTAGGGCAGTTGGGACAGGTCCATGACCCTACCCTAGGTACATAGCTTCATCATTAGCCCCAGAATGGATCGAGGTTTGAGTGGGGAAGGAGTTGAGAACTTCTCCGACTCATTTTTCATGCCATGAGCATATCTTGTTTCGGATCAATGAACCCGAGTGATGACAGCAACTTCCTTTTCAGTCGCCTTGATCCATTCTTAGTTTTTTGTCGAGTGAGTTTCTTTACTTGAAAAGCTCCGAGTGACGGTGTGGAGGAGATCTTCCGTCTGACAAGTTGTTCTGCTGCCCGCAGATTTCGCGGGATTCGAATTTTGGGAAGCGCGTGGGATGGGGGACGCCGCAGTAATCAGATGGGATAGGGCGGAGCCGCCTCGATCTCCACGCCACCTTTTTCGCCACGTATCACGCGCGCGATTGTTACAGGATTTGACAGGACCGTCCGGGCCTACCAGTCAGCCACTCGGGAGCGACCTCATATAAGGCGTCGGACCGGGGTTTCTTGAATAGTGCGTTCTCATTTCCTCTTCTCCTCTTCAGGCTTCTTCGTCGCGCTCGCTCTCGCCCCAGCGCCACCGCTCCGTACGCGTCTCGCTGGCGACAACGGGGAAGGAGAAGACTCTGGAGCGGGCGAAGAAGGTGACGGCAAAGGCGAAGGGGAAGGCGACCAGTCGGGGTGGATCTTCCTCGCGAGCCGGCCTGCCGAAGGGCTAGATCCAGGGCGACTGGATCCGCTCGGCGATCCACCAAGAAGACCTCGACGACCTAGCCGACGGAGGGCTGATCCCCCATGGATCGGCGCGGCTTCCGGGGAAGGAATCTGAGCCACAACCTCAGGAGGGTGAGCGCGTTCTCCTTGCCACCCACGTCGACCATGGATTTTCCTTGCCTCCTCACCCTTTCTTTCGGGGATTTCTGAATTTCTTTGGGGCACAACTCCACCACTTCACTCCCAACACAATCGTGCATCTCGCTGCTTTCGTGTCTTTGTGCGAGAATTTCTTGGGTTGTCGGCCTCACTGGGGTCTTTTCAAGCACATTTTCACCTGTCGTTCTCAGACGGTGAAAAAGGCCAATCCGAGTGACGAGAGAACACAAGTAATTCAGATGTGCGGGGGTCTTGGTGTTTAGATGAGAGGGAAAAGTTCCTTTCCAGCCATGATTCTTCCCAACTCGGTTCGCGGATAGCAGTCGACCTGGTTTTACTGCAAAGACCAGCCGACGCCAGGGCAGTCGACTAGCCTCCCTCCTTTTACCATGGACCGAGTGAGGAAACCCTCCTCTTTGAAGGTGCTCCCGGAGGAGAAGGCGCATGTTAGGGTGCTGGTTGAACGAGTGGTCCAGCTTATCCGTGACGGGGTCACCGGTATGGATCTCTTGGAGGTTTTCCTTCGGCGGCGCATCCAGCCTCTTCAAGCCCGAGACCATCCGATGTGGATGTATTCGGATCTTGACGACACCACTCGGATTCACCCGGAGGAGCTCGATGACGACACACTGGAGAAGTGGCTGTCGGGCATCACCGGAAACAAGGACAACCCCAGGGGAGCCAGGAGAGTTCCTCCATTCGACCAGTCCCATGAACCAGAAAAGGTCTGATTCTGAGCTTTTGATTCTAATCTGAATTCACTCGCGCAACTGTCTATACTGCGTCAACTGACTTTATTCTTCCTGCTTTCTTCCAGGCCCTTATCAAAATGTATTCAATGCCCAACGGAGAGCAAGAGCAAGACCTGGAAGGAGAGGCGAGCGGCGGCGACAGTGGCGAATGGTATTCTGACGGTGAAGGGGACGAAGAAAGCGACGACCCAAGTGACGAAGAAGAAGTCGAGTCGCCTCCTCGCAGGGAGAGGCGATCCAAGCTTGACCAAGAACGACCGAGCGCCCGTGAAAAGGCGATTGCTCAGGCTGGTCAGTCTTCAAAGCGTCCTCGGACCTCTTCACCAACCCCAACTGAAAAAGCATCAAAGCATCCCAAAGTTGCAGAGCAGAAGCCTCGAAAGGCATTGCCGAAGATTAAGATTGACATCCCCGTCGCTTCTGCGTGAGTGTCTCCCTTTGTATTCACTCGACGCCCCGTGCTGTTTGTTTTTTCTTGATTTAACCCGAAGAACTTTGGAACTGGCAGCGCTGCTACTTCCGGGACCTCAGCTTACAGGGACGAGGATGAGGTAATGGAGGACGCAGTCACTTCCAATCTGGGTATGATTTCTGACATTCTGTCTTTATTTGGTCGACTCAACTGCAATGTGTACCATTGGGTGATGTGATTTTGGCGATTGATCTTTGAACAGCTCCTAACATTATTAACCTCCCCGATGATGATGATGAAGAGCCTGAGAGGCCTTTGACGAGGAAAAATAGGCAAGCTCCTGCAAGCAAGGTGCCACAGTCGACGCCGAGGGCGGAACCAGTCGTTCAGGGCGCTGGTGATGCCAATCAGGGTTCTGTTACCTTCGCCGTACCATTGTCGAGTGCCTTGCCTTCTTCGTCGACTGCTCAGTCCCCTGCCGACCCACCTTCAGTTTTTGCGACCCATCATGTCCCAGAGGACAAAGTGAATGCTGCCAAGGAAGCCATACGCCAGGCAGGCATTATGATGGAGAAGATGAAGACGGTGCGGGATGCCAGTCAGGCCGCCTACGACGCCAGCTCGGCTCTCCAAAGCAACGTTCAGGTTAGTTGGTCACCGCTTGTTCTGTTAGGATATGCTATTTGAAGACTCTCTTTCCGAAAATCTTTGCATCTATACACCCACTGGGTGCGTCGATTGAATTTTTGAACTAGTGGGGGCACGCTGAGTGCACCCACTGGGTGTAGTCCCCGAGACTACGGTGGACTGCTGGCAGTCGACTGTAGTCTTTGTATTTTGATTCTTTCGCTCGATCTGGTCTGGCCGCGTCAAGTGTAAACCGAACCGGTAGTTTGTCTCTTCTACTCGGTCTGGGCGAGTGGGATCAGAACCGGTGGGGGCACGCCAAGTGCACCCACTGGGTGTAGTCCCCAAGACCGCGGTCGACTGCTGGCAGTCGACTGTGGTCTGAGTTCTATGGTCTGAGTTCTTCTTTCTCTATTTTTTTACTCCCTGCACTCGACTCCGGCGGGCCGGTCGGGTGGGATCAGAACCGGTGGGGGCACGCAAAGTGCACCCACTGGGTGTAGTCCCCGAGACTATGGTGGACTGCGGGCAGTCGACCGTAGTCTTAGTATTTATTGTCTTTGTCTTTTTTCGCTGTAAAATAACTTCTCCTCCCTGATTGCAGAAATCTTGTGATCTTGGAGCTCGCTTTGCTGACTTGGAAAAACATCAGATCCAACTAAACCTTGACTTGGAATTGGCCAAGACAGAGCTACAAAAGGCCAAGGACGACGCCAATGGTAAGACGAGCTTGCCGACTAGTTTGTCTTAGGCTTGAGTACCCTTCCGCTCTTTCTGAATCAAGCACCATTTCTTTGCAGAAAAACTGAGAGAAGCTCTGGCGAAGAAGGATCAGGATTTGGCTGCTACTCAAAAGGAAGCTGACGACAGAACCACTCTGGCTGAACAGAAACTGGCTTCAGTCGGCTAATTGGAAGAAGAGAACACCAAAATGAAATCTGCTCTGAACGAAGCCAACAAGGAGTGCACGCGCTTGAAGAAGGACAATCTCAACCTATACGAGAAGATGGAAGGCATCGCTCGCAAGAGGGACGATCTGGAGAGCTATTTGAGGAGTCTTGCCAAGAAGTTGTTCATCAAGCTTGAAGGTATACATTATTTTTTTTGTTCTGTCGACTCAACATACGAAAACTGACTTATCCTTGGATTGTGAATGCAGAGTTTTTCCAGAACTTCGAGGAGGAGACTGGGTGGATTGAGCTAGGTTTGGACCCCATCAACTCTCCCGTGAAAGACGACACTGCCATGAATCTGCTCCGACTGGAATCCCGCATCGACGGTGTTGTGGACTACTTGGCTCGACTTAAGGTTGCCACGTCACGGATTGACACGGCACTTTGGCCGGGGGCCACGCTCCAGAATGATCTCGAGTCCCTGATCACTCGACTTAATGAGATCCCTGATCGAGTGCAGGAGTAGAAGAAATCTTCTGCCCGGTGTGGTGCTGATGTGGCTCTGTCTTTGGTTCGTGTCCACTGCAAGGAGGTGCGACAAGATAAGCTGGCAGCAATCAAGGTCGCCAACACCTAGAGGCATGACTTCCGATCTTTTATGGAGACTTTTATTGCTGAAGCCACCCGGATCGCCGACGGCGTCGACCTGGAGGAGTTCGTCGAGCCTGCCAGTCCTCCTCCTGCGGAGTGAACACACTTTTATGCCCCACCTTAAATTTGCCTCAGAATGCCGAGTGGTTTTTGTAACCGCTAAACTTTTTCGGGCTGAATGCCCGAGCACTTCGATCTATGGTCTGGACCCTTTAGGATTTTATCTGAACTTGGTTTATCATTGAATGTCTTCATGAATTCTCCGTCGAGTGGAACTCGTTCTTCACTCGAGACAACTTTTTGTATTTGCGGCGCAGCTCCGAAGGAGAAGGTAGCAGTCGACCTGCACCTCGTCGTCCTTGCGGAGTAGGATGGAGCGCATGTTGTATTTGTGGCGAAGCTCCCAAGGAGAAGGTGGCAGTTGAGCTGCACCTCGTCGTCCTTGCGGAGTAGGATGGAGTGCATGTTGTATTTGTGGCGAAGCTCCCAAGGAGAAGGTGGCAGTCGACCTGCACCTCGTCGTCCTTGCAGAGTAGGATGGAGCGCACGTTGTATTTGTGGCGAAGCTCCCAAGGAGAAGGTGGCCGTCGACCTGCACCTCATCGTCCTTGCGGAGTAGGATGTGTTTCGTACTTAGGCGAGTACTGGACTGCAGCTAAGCCTCCGAGTGGGAGGGCCGCTCTCTACTCGGTAGGATTTTTCAAACTTAGGCGAGTACTGGACTGCAGCTAAGCCCCCGAGTGGGAGGGTCGCTCTCCACTCGATAGGATTTTTCAAACTGAGGCGAGTACTGGACTGCAGCTAAGCCCCGGAGTGGGAGGGTCGCTCTCCACTCGGTAGGATTTTTCAAACTTAGGCGAGTACTAGACTGCAGCTAAGCCCCCGAGTGGGAGGGTCGCTCTCCACTCGGTAGGATTTTTCAAACTTAGGCGGGTACTGGACTGCAGCTAAGCCCCCAAGTGGGAGGCTCGCTCTCCACTCTGTAGGATTTTTCAAACTTAGGCGAGTACTAGACTGCAGCTAAGCCCCTGAGTGGGAGGGTCGCTCTCCACTCGGTAGGATTTTTCAAACTTAGGCGAGTACTGGACTGCAGCTAAGCCCCCGAGTGAGAGGCTGGCTCACCACTCGGTAGGATTTTCAAATACTTAGGCGAGTACTGGACTGCAGCTAAGCCTCCGAGTGAGAGGCTGGCTCACCACTCGGTAGGATTTTCAAATACTTAGGTGAGTACTGGACTACAGCTAAGCCCCCGAGTGAGAGGCTGGCTCACTACTCGGTAGGATTTTTCAAACTTAGGCGAGTACTGGACTGCAGCTAAGCCCCCGAGTGGGAGGGTCGCTCTCCCCTCGGTAGGATTTTTCAAACTTAGGCGAGTACTGGACTGTAGCTAAGCCCCCGAGTGAGAGGATGGCTCACCACTCGGTAGGATTTTCAAATACTTAGGCGAGTACTGGACTGCAGCTAAGCCCCCGAGTGAGAGGCTGGCTCACTACTCGGTAGGATTTCCAAATACTTAGGCGAGTATTGGACTGCAGCTAAGCCCCCGAGTGAGAGGCTGGCTCGCCACTCGGTAGGATTTTCAAATACTTAGGCAAGTACTGGACTGCAGCTAAGCCCCCGAGTGAGAGGCTGGCTCACCACTCGGTAGGATTTTCAAATACTTAGGAGAAACGGGTTCGCAGCTAAGCCCCCGAGTGGGAGGCTGGCTCACCACTCGGTAGGAAATTATTTTACAAACTTAGGCGAAACGGATTCGCAGCTAAGCCACCCACTAGGGGATTTCTCACGCAAACAAAAACGATAACGATTACTGGGAAAATTACAATGCTCTTGTCTTTGATAAATAAACTACAGGAGTTTTTCTTATTACATCTCATCCGAGTGAGAATTCAAGTATAAAAGGGGCGGAGCAGCTCCGCATTCCAGGCTCGTGGCTCATCAATCTGGCGATCGACATTATAAAGGTGATACGCTCCATTGTGGAGGACTCTGGTGACTATGAAGGGACTTTCCCAAGTAGGAGCGAGTTTGTGTGGTTTCTGCTGATCCACTCGGAGGACCAAGTCTCCTTCTTGGAAGGCTCGACTCTTCACATTTCTGGCATGGAATAGACGCAAGTCTTGCTGATAGATGGTCGATCGGATCATGGCCATTTCTCTTTCTTCTTCCAGGAGGTCGACTGCGTCCTGCCGGGCTTGTTCTGCTTCATCTTCAGAGTAGAGCTCGACTCGGGGTGCGTTGTGAAGCAGGTCACTCGGCAAAACTGCTTCGGCTCCATAGACCAGAAAGAATGGGGTTCTTCTAGTCGATCGGTTCGGGGTTGTCCTCAATCCCCAAAGAACTGATGGAAGCTCGTCGACCCATGCACCTACTGCATGCTTGAGATCGCGCATCAGTCAGGGTTTCAGTCCTTTGAGAATTAAGCCGTTTGATCTTTCCGCTTGTCCATTTGACTGGGGGTGAGCGACTGAAGCGTAGTCGACTCATGTGCCTTGAGAGGCGCAAAAGGCTCTGAATTTGTCAGAATCGAAGTTTGACCCATTGTCAGTGATGATGCTGTGCGGAACTCCATATCTGAATATCAACTCTCTGATGAAACTGATAGCAGTGCAAGCATCAAGATTCTTGATAGGCTTAGCTTCGATCCATTTGGTGAACTTGTCGATTGCCACTAGCACATGAGTGAAACCGCTTCTGCCCGTTCTCAGTGGTCCAACCATGTCCAGTCCCCAAACAGCAAAGGGTCAGACGAGTGGAATGGTTTTCAGGGCTGACGCGGGTTTGAGCGACATATTGGAGTAAAACTGACATCCTTCACATTTGTCGACTATCTCTTTCGCCATTTCATTCGCCCTTGGCCAGTAGAATCCCGCTCGGTATGCTTTAGCCACAATGGTCCGAGAGGACGCATGATGACCATAGATCCCCGAGTGGATATCATCAAGGATTATCTGACCTTCTTCTGGTGTTATACACTTCTGACTGACTCCAGTCGCGCTTTCTCTATACAACTGTCCCTTTATGACTGTAAAGGACTTGGATCGACGGACAATCTATCGAGCCTCTTCTTTGTCTTCTGGGAGTTCTTTCCTTAGGATGTACGTGATGTACGGTACCGTCCAGTCGGGAGTGATGACCAAAACTTCCATGATCAGGTCGACCACAGCTGGAACTTCAACTTTAATCGGATCCGTGGCACTTTTTGGCTGTGGGGCTTCTTTAGTGAAGGGATCCTCCTGAACTGATGGTGTGTGGATGTGTTCCAAAAACACATTGCTGGGGATGGCTTCTCTTTTGGAACCTATTTTCGCCAAATCATCAGCTGCTTGATTTTTCAGTCGGGGTATGTGATGAAGTTCTAACCCCTCGAATTTCTTCTCCAGCTTTCTCACTGCATTGCAATAACCAGTCATGGCCGGACTTCTGATGTCCCACTCCTTCATCAGTTGATTAACCACCAAATCTGAGTCGCCATAGACCATGAGGCAACGGACGCCGAGTGAAATGGCCATGCGCAACCCATATAAAAGTGCTTCATATTCTGCTCCGTTATTGGAGGAATCAAAGTGGATTTGAAGAACATATTTGAGCTTATCTCCTCGGGGGGAGACCAATACTACCCCGGCACCGGAACCATTCAACATTTTGGAACCGTCGAAGAACATGGTCCAATGCTCCGAGTAAACCTGAGTCGGCAGTTGTTGTTCAATCCACTTGGCAACGAAATCTGCTATTGCTTGGGACTTGATAGCTTTCTTTGCCTCAAACTTGATATCTATAGGAAGGAGTTCAATCGCCCATTTTGCCACTCGACCAGTTGCATCTCTGTTGTGCAGAATCTCTGACAATGGAGCGTCGCTGACGACTGTAATGGAATGGTCAGAGAAGTAATGTGCAACCTTCTTTGTGGTCATATAAATCCCATATACAAGCTTCTGATAATGAGGATATCTTTGCTTCGATGGGGTCAAGACTTCAGAAATATAATATACTGGGCGCTGAACTTTGAAGGCTTTTCCTTCTTCTTCCCGCTCGACTGTAAGTACTGTACTGACGACTTGTCCCGTGGCTGCGATGTAAAGTAGCAAAGGCTCTTTGCTGATCGGAGCAGCAAGCACCGGCTGGGTGGAGAGCAGAGCTTTGAGCTCTGCAAACGCTGCATCAGCTTCAGGAGTCCACTCGAACTTGTCTGACTTCTTCATCAATCGGTAAAGAGGCAATGCCTTTTCACCGAGACGAGAGATGAATCGACTTAAAGCGGCCAAGCAACTAGTAAGCTTCTGGATGTCGTGCACTCATACAGGACTTTTCATTCAGAGTATAGTACCGACTTTTTCTAGATTGGCGTCGATTCCCCTTTCAGAAATGAGAAAACCGAGTAACTTTCCGCCAGGAACTCCGAATGTGCACTTTGATGGATTAAGCTTGATATCATACCTCCTGAAGTTGGCGAAGGTTTCAGCAAGGTCAGTCAGCAGGTCGGAACCTTTCCGTGACTTGACCACAATATCATCCATGTATGCTTCCACATTCCGACTGATTTGAGTGAGAAAACACTTCTGAATCATCCTCATGAATGTGGCTCCGACATTCTTGAGGCCGAACGGCATGGTAACATAACAGAAGCACCCGAATGGAGTGATGAAAGCTGTTTTGATCTCGTCAGGTCCATACAGACGGATCTGATGGTACCCGGAATAGGCGTCTAAAAAAGACAGTCGCTCACATCCCGCAGTCGAGGCGACTATCTGGTCGATGCGGGGGAGAGGAAAATGATCTTTCGGGCAGGCCCGATTTATATGTTTAAAGTCAATGCACATGCGAAGTGACTTGTCCTTCTTGGGACCATGACAACGTTGGCGAGCCACTCGGAGTGGTAGATCTCTCGGATGAACTCCGCTGCTAAGAGCCGAGCCACCTCCTCACCAATAGCCTTTCTCTTCTGGACGGCGGACTGTCGGAGATGTTCTTTGACAGGTTTTACTTTTGAGTCGACTCGTAGGCGGTGCTCAGCCGGCCCACTGGGAACACCCGGCATGTCAAAAGGCTTCCATGCGAAAATGTCCCAGTTCTCACGGAGGAACTGCATGAGCGCTTCTTCCTATTTGGAGTCGAGTGTTGTTGAGATATGAGTCAGAGCAGCACTGGGATCAGTCGGGTGAATGTGAGCCATCTTCGTTTCGCCAGACGATTGAAAAGCTGATTCTGTAGCGGGCTTCTTGGCTTGCAACAAATCACTCGGGTCTGCAGACTTCTGGTATTCCTGCAGCTCCACCACCGCCATCTGAGCATCAACGATCTTTGAACCTTTCTGAAAACACTCTTCTGCTTTCTTCCGATTGCCCATAACAGTGATCACACCTTTGGGACCAGGCATCTTCAATTTGAGATACACATAACATGGTCGAGCCATGAAGTGTGCATAAGCCGGCCTGCCCAAAATAGCGTGATAAGCACTCTGGAAATCCACAACCTCGAACGTCAACTTTTCTTTGCGGTAATTCTTGGAATCACCGAAAACCACATCAAGAGCAATTTGGCCGAGCGACTCAGCCTTCTTCCCAGGAATGACTCCATGGAAACTCATGTTGCTGGTACTGAGTCTAGACATCGGAATGCCCATCCCTTTCAGCGTCTCAGCATATAGTATGTTCAAACCACTGCCACCGTCCATCAAGACTTTGGTCAGTCGAGTGCCTTCAACAACTGGGTCGACCACCAAAGCTTGCCTCCCAGGGGTGGCAATGTGCGTTGGGTGATCGGATTGGTCGAATGTGATGGTAGTCTGAGACCACTTCAGATAACTGGGTGTCGCTGGAGCAACCATATTCACCTCACGGTTGATAACTTTCAGTCAACTTTTGCTTTCAACATCAGCAAAAATCATCAAGGTGGAATTGACCTGGGGGTATCCATCATCACTGTCTTCCTTGTCCTCAACTTTGTCCGACTCCTTTTCCTTATCTTTGGGCTGTTTGCCCTGGAACTGCTGGATCAGGAGCCGACACTGTCGAGTGGTATGTTTCGGGTAAATGAACTTACCCTCTTCATCTTTCTTGGTGTGGATGTGACATGGCAAATCCAACACATCATTTCCGTCTTGGTCTTTAACTTTCTTGGGGTTCCAAGGCCCTTTGGGTTTCCCCTTAAACTTTCCTTGAGTCACAGCCAAGGCCTCCCTAGGAGCAGCTGGCTCGGCTTTCCGCTTCTGTTTCCGATTGGAATTTCCTCCTCCGGTTTCTTGGGCGACTGACTTGTGTTTGCCACTCCGGAGTCGATCCTCATCTTCACCATTAGCGTACTTGGTGGCAATCTCCATCATCCGATTCAGAGACATGTCTCCGGTTCGACCAAATTTTAGATTTTGTTCTCTGTACTTGACGCCTTCTTTGAAGGCACAGACTGCTTGGTGATCAGGTACATTTTCTACCGTGTGATGTAACGTGATCCATCTCTGGATGTAATCCCTCCAAGTTTCATGCGGCTTCTGCATGCAAGACCGCAGTTCCGTCAGCCCTGCCGGTCGCTTGCATGTTCCTTCAAACGTGGTGACAAACACTCGGGCGAGATCTTCCCAAGTGTAAATGCCGCAGGGTGCTAACTGATTCAGCCATGCTCTGGCCAAACCCTCCAGCATGAGAGGCAGGTGCTTCATGGCCACTTCATCATTGCCATCACCAATCTGGACAGCCACTCGGTAGTCTTCAAGCCAAGTATCGAGCTTGGACTCACCAGTGAACTTACTGACTCCAGTCGCCAACCCGAAGTTGGGAGGAATCACAGCGGCCCCGATGGCTCTACTAAAGCACTCTGGCCCTGAAACATGTACTCTGCTGCTGGTAGGTGCATCTCTGTCGTGACCTTCTCGGTGAGCTCTGTTCCTGTCGACCAAACCTTGAACGAGAATGGATCTCGCATCAAAGCCTGGTTCCCCGGGGTCGACTGGAAACCTTCGCCCAACACTATGAGGGCGCCTGTCATCCTGCTGTCGAGGCACATACGATCCACTCCTCGGGGGAGGGGTGGGCACTCGACGTCAATCGTCACGACCGAATCGGTGATCATACTGCTCACGGTTCCCGTACTGATCACGCCGGTCCCCACGTCCCTCACGCCTCAGGGGCGATCTTGGGCTATGAGCCGACTGGACTGTGTCTGCAGCAATGGATCTGCTATGAATCCTGTTCCGCGACTGAGAAACAGCGGAATTCTGGTCTCCTGCTGCCCGGAGTAATGCTTTGATCTGCATCAAGCCTCTGCCAGCCTCTGACTGGGAAGGCTGAATCGACTCTGCTATACGGGCTGCAGCTGCTAAATTCTGAATCGGAGTTCGATATACCCGCGGGGGCGGAAAGAGCTGACGTTGAATGGATTCTAGAACCCGTTGTCGCGCACGCTCGTCGAGTGCTCGCTGGAGGTTCTCCAGTCGAGTGCGCTCGGCCAAGTTTGCCAGGCGCGCGTTCTCCAAGGCACGAGCCTCGGGGGTTTCTCCAACGATAGGAGTGTGCAGTGCATCCATGTTCCGGCGACGAAGTTCTTCTCTCTGCAGTGACGTGAGAGGCTCGGGGAGATATTCCTCATGGGGACGCGACGGGTCGCCTCCACCTGCGCCTCCATCGGTGCGGGGGAAACCAGGAGGACTGGGCGGTCCATCGACCATCAGAACCTCCGCCGCCGGATCACTGCTGTCGCACTCAGATGCGGTCTCTGCGGAGCCAGTCGACAGGTCGAACAGGCCGTAGAGGGATTCATTGGGCTCGATCGCCGCGACTTGAGGGGTGGCCGACTGGCGTCCCACCGCGTGTCTCACCCACCGCTGAAGTCTCGACCGACCGGAGCGCTTGCGCCGGCGGGAAACAGGGAGGGAGGACAACACAGGAGCCAACCGATAATGGGTCGACGGTTGCCGCAAGAGGACGCCGCAGACGCACGCGCGAAAGTGCGTTGCCCCGCGGACAGGGAGTGCGTCCACGTCGAGCGGAGCCTCGTGAAGCCAAGCGGAGTCGTCGGTGATGAACGTGAGCGCGCCGAGACGGATCTCGCGGCCCTCCACCAAAACTCTGCCAGAAACCATGATGATTTGGATCGGAAAAGATCGCAACTCCTCCAACAAATCGCTAAAACACCTGCCCCAAGGTGGGCGTCAACTGTCGTGGTTCTAAGTCTGACAGTAATGTAGGGGGGTAGGTATGGAGAGGCAAGATCTTAGCTATGGAGTAGTTGTAAGCACACGAGGTTTACGAGTTCAAGCCCTTCTCGGAGGAAGTAATAGCCCTACATCTCGGAGCCTAGAGGCGGTCGACTGGATTATGCGTGTATGAATTACAGGGGTGCGAACCCTTTACACTGAGGAGGGGGGTGGCTTATATAGAGTTCGTCGGACCCCTCCGACCCTCAGTTATGCAGGGTTTTAAATACATTAAGGTCGGGCGTTACTGGTAACGCCCCTAATAAAGTGCTATGATGACCATAAAAGCTACTTAATGACCGACCGTTAGCGTGCGGAGTGACTTTAGGTCTCCTGGCCGTCGAGTGGTTGGATCTTGGTCGAGTGATTGCTTCTTGGTCAAGTGTCTTCGAGTCTGTCGAGTGGAACACCTCCAAGTCGATTGAAAGGTGATTTCTTGTAGAGATGTCCTTGGGTAGGGCAGTTGGGACAGGTCCATGACCCTACCCTAGGTACATAGCTTCATCAGCGCCCACCCCCTGGGCGCGCCATTCGTCCTTGTGGCCCCCTAGACCTCCACCGACCTCAACTCCAACTCCATATATTCATATTCGGGGAGAAAAAAATCAGAGAGAAGGATTCATCGCGTTTTACGATATGGAGCCGCCGCCAAGTGATAACCCACAAGTATAGGGGATTGCAACAGTTTTCGATTGTAGAGTATTCAACCCAAATTTATTGATTCAACACATGGGGAGCCAAAGAATATTCTCAAGTATTAGCAGCTGAGTTGTCAATTCAACCACACCTAGAAACTTAATATCTGCAGCAAAGTGTTTAGTAGCAAAGTAATATGATAGTGGTGATAACAGTAGGAAAAGGTAACAATAGTAAAAGTAATGTTTTTGGTATTTTGTAGTGATGATAGCAATAGCAACAGAAAAGTAAATAAGTGAAGCACAATATATGGAAAGCTCGTAGGCAATGGATCGGTGATAGAGAATTATGCCGGATGTGGTTCATCATGTAACAGTCATAACCTAGGGTGACACAGAACTAGCTCCAGTTCGTCAATGTAATGTAGGCATGTATTCCGAATATAGTCATACGTGCTTATGGAAAAGAACTTGCATGACATCTTTTGTCCTACCCTCCCGTGGCAGCGGGGTCCTTACGGAAACTAAGGGATATTAAGGCCTCCTTTTAATAGAGAACCGGAACAAAGCATTAACACATAGTGAATACATGAACTCCTCAAACTACGGTCATCACCGGTAAGTATCCCGATTATTGTCACTTCGGGGTTAACGGATCATAACACATAATAGGTGACTATAGACTTGCAAGATAGGATCAAGAACACTCATATATTGATGGAAACATAATAGGTTCAGATCTGAAATCATGGCACTCGGGCCCTAGTGACAAGCATTAAGCATAGCAAAGTCATAGTAACATCAATCTCAGAACATAGTGGACACTAGGGATCAAACCCTAACAAAAGTAACTCGATTACATGATATATCCCATCCAACCCATCACCGTCCAGCAAGCCTACGATGGAATTACTCACGCACGGCGGTGAGCATCATGAAATTGGTGATGGAGGATGGTTGATGATGACGATGGCGACGGATTCCCCTCTCCGGAGCCCCGAACAGACTCCAGATCAGCCCTCCTGAGAGGTTTTAGGGCTTGGCGGCGGCTCTGTATTGTAAAACGTGATGATTTCTTCTCTCTGATTTTTTTCTCATCGAAACTCAATATATGGAGGTGGAGTTGGAGTCGGAGAGGCAACAGGGGGCCCACGAGGTAGGGGGGGCGCGCCCTAGGGGGGCAGGCGCGCCCCCACCCTCGTGGCAAGATGGTGGGCCCTCTGGCCTTCATCTTTGGCAGGTATTTTTCGTATTTTCTAAAAAGTGTCTCCGTGAAGTTTTAGGTCATTCCGAGAATGTTTGATCCTGCACATAAATAACACCATGGTAGTTCTGCTGAAAACAGCGCCAGTCCGGCTTAGTTCCATTCAAATCATGCAAGTTAGAGTCCAAAACAAGGGAAAAAGTGTTTGGAAAAGTAGATACGTTGGAGACGTATCAACTCCCCCAAGCTTAAACCTTTGCTTGTCCTCAAGCAATTCAGTTGACAAACTGAAAGTGATAAAGAAAAACTTTTACAAACTCTGTTTGCTCTTGTTGTTGTAAATATGTAAAGCCAGCATTCAAGTTTTCAGCAAAGATTATAACTAACCACATTCGCAATAACACATAGGTCTCAAGTTACTCATATCAATAACATAATCAACTAGCGAGCCATAATAATAAAACTCGGATGACAACACTTTCTCAAAACAATCATAATATGATATAACATGATGGTATCTCGCTAGCCCTTTCTGAGACCGCAAAACATAAATGCAAAGCACCTTTAAAGACCAAGGACTGACTAGACATTGTAATTCATGGTAAAAGAGATCCAGTCAAGTCATACTCAATGTAAACTAACAATAATGAATGCAAATGACAGCCGTGCTCTCCACGGTGCTTTTTAATAAGAGGATGATGACTCAGCATAAAAGTAAATAGATAGGCCCTTCGCAGAGGGAAGCAGGGATTTGTAGAGGTGCCAGAGCTCGGTTTTGAAACAGAGGTGGATAATATTTTGAGCGGTATACTTTCATTGTCAACATAACAACCAAGAGATGGCGATATCTTCCATGCTACACACATTATAGGCGGTTCCCAAACAGAATGGTAAAGTTTATGCTCCCCCTTCCACCACAAGCATCAATCCATGGCTTTCTTGAAACAACGAGTGCCTCCAACTAACAAGAGTCCCAGGGGGAGTTTTGTTTGCAATTATTTTGATTTAGTTTGCATAAAGCATGGGACTGGGCATCTCGGTGACCAACCATTTATCTCGTGAGTGAGGAGCGGAGTCCACTTCTCTTGAGAATAACCCGCCTAACATGGAAGATACAGACATCCCTAGTTGATACATGAGCTATTCGAGCATACAAAACAGGATATTTATTTGAAGGTTTAGAGTTTGGCACATACAAATTTACTTGGAATGGCAGGTAGATACCGTATATAGGTAGGTATAGTGGACTCATGTGGAATAACTTTGGGGTTTAAGGGATTGGATGCACAAGCAGTATTCCCTCTTAGTACAGGTGAAGGCTAGCAAAAGACTGGGAAGCGACCAGCTAGAGAGGGACAACAGTCATGAACATGCATTAAAATTAATCAACACCGAATGCAAGCATGAGTAGGATATAATCCACCATGAACATAAATATCGTGAAGGCTATGTTGATTTTATTTCAACTACATGCGTGAACATGCACCAAGTCAAGTCACTTAAATCATTCAAAGGAGGATACCACCCTATCATACCACATCATAACCATTTTAATAGCATGTTGGCACGCAAGGTAAACCATTATAACTCACAGCTAATCAAGCATGACACAAGAAACTATGATCTCTAATTGTCATTACAAACATGTTTATTCATAATAGGCTGAATCAGGAACGATGAACTAATCATATTTACAAAAACAAAAGAGGTCGAGTTCATACCAGCTTTTCTCATTTCAGTCAGTCCATGATATATCATCATAATTGCCTTTCACTTGCATGACCGAACGATGTGAATAATAATAATACTGCACGTGCATTGGACTAAGCTGGAATCTGCGGGCATTCAATAAATAGGAGAAGACAAGGCAATATGGGCTCTTTTGTCAGATCAACAATAATGCATATAAGAGCCACTTCAACAATTTAATTATGGTCTTCTCATATCGACCCCCAAAGAAAAGAAAAGAAATAAAACTATTTACACGGGAAAGCTCCCAACAAGCAAAAGAAGAACATGAAATATTTTTTGGGTTTTCTTTTTAATTACTACTACAAGCATGGAAATTAAAATTAGCTAAAGGCTACAACTAATTTTTTTGGTTTTTCTTAAGGTTTATTAAACACACAAGAAGAAAGCATAAAAAGGAAAGTAAACTAGCATGGATGATACAATGAAAAAGTATGAGCACCGACATCTAGCAATGAGTGTGTGAGCATAAATGTAATGTCGGTGGGAAATATGTACTCCCCAAGCTTAGGCTTTTGGCCTAAGTTGGTCTATGGCCACGACTGGCCTGGCGGATATCCATAATAGTAGCTGGGGTCGTACTGCGATGCAGCGGCTATCGCCTGCTGAGCTGCAGCGTGGCAATGAGCAGCCTCCTCTCTCCTCTCGTACTTAGGGAGAGTAATACGAACAGCACGACGTCTGTCAAAGATTAGTCGATACTGGAGAGGTGATTCGTTCCTCTCGACAAACTGGTGGTGAACCATAGCATTAAAATCTAGATAAGCAGGAGGTAATTCAATGTCATCTTCATGTATGGATATACCAAGAAAATTAGCTATGCGGGTTGCATAAATTTCACCAAAGAAATCTCCATTAAGTCTATTAAGATGCAACATACGTGCAACAATGGCTCCCAAATTATATGATTTGTCTCCTGACACAGCACTGCTAAGAATACTGAGATCGGGGACACACATGTGACATGCCTCATCTTTACCATTTATGCATCTACCTATGAAGAGAGCAAAATAATGTATAGCAGGAAAGTGGATGCTCCCTATGGTAGCTTGTGTAATATCTCTAGATTCTCCCATAGTTATGCTAGCAAGAAAATCTCTAAATTCAGATTAGCGAGGATCCCTTATACTACCTCATTGTGAAAGTTTGCATGCAATGGTAAAATTCTCTAAGTCCATAGTGTAACATTTATCATAAAGATCAAACATGACAGTTGGAGAATTACATGAAGTGGAAAATTCAAACCTCCTCACAAAGGAGCTAGTGAGCTCATGATACCGACTGCACTTATCTTCCTCGAAGCTCACGAGATCAACGTTATGCAAGTATGCGTTGAATTCTTCTTTTATTCCCGCTTGATCCATAAAATTTTCAGAAGGCCACTCACAAGGACGCACTAGAGTGTCTCTTGGTGGCTCTTCGTCAGCATCACGCATTGCAAGCCTGGGTCCTTGCTTCTTTGAAGAACCACCTTGGAACATTTTCCTAAGCATTTTTCTTCCTCTGAAAAATTCTGAAATTTTTAGTAACTTCAAAATAAAAGTAAACCAAACTCAATAATATTGATAGCAACTACTCCTACAAGTGCCTAGGGCCTATATCATGCATCAAAACTACTTTTGACCATATAAATTTGACATGCAAGCTTAAGAACAGGGTCACCTAAGTAGCAAAAATTTGCAATAAATAAAGCACTAGAACAAAAACTAATTCGACCAATGGAGGAGTCACATACCAAGGAACAATCTCCCCAAGCAGTTTTGTGAGAGGTGCTTTGAGCAAGGAGATCGAAAATGGCAGCAAAACGAGCTTGGACTCGAGTTTGAGCTGGTTATTCGTGTTTGGGGGAGGAAGATGAGGTGTGTGGGTGCAAGAATAAGTGGAGGAGGGCCACCATGGGCCCACGAGGCAGGGGGCGCGCCCTAGAGGGGTGGGTGCGCCCTCGACCCTCGTGGGCAGGTGGTTGACCCCCCTGGTGTGTTCTCAGTTCCATAAATCCTCAAATATTCTAGAAAAAAATCATATTTAAATTTCAGGGCATTTGGAGAACTTTTATTTTCAAGGTATTTTTATATTGCACGGATAATCAGCTAACAAACAGAAAAATATTTATTTTTATTTTATTTAATATAAATAACAGAAAGTAAAAGTGGGGTACAGAAGGTTGCCCCTTCTAGTTTCATCCATCTCATGATCATCAAAAGGAATCCACTAACAAGGTTGATCAAGTCTTGTTAACAAACTCATTGTGAATAACATGGAACCGGAGAAATTTCAAATAACACTATGTTACCTCAACGGGGATATGCACATCCCCAATAATAAGAATATCATATTTCTTCTTGACAGTAGGAAGAGGAAATTCAAAACCTCCAAATATAATCGATGGAATTTTTCCAATAGAGTTGATACTATGAACTTGAGGTTGTTTCTTCGAAAAGTGTACCGTGTGCTCATTACCATTAACATGAAAAGTGACATTGCCTTTAGTGCAATCAATAACAGCCCCTACAGTATTCAAAAAGGGTCTTCCAAGAATAATAGACATACTATCATCCTCAGGAATATCAAGAATAACAAAGTCCGTTAAAATAGTAACATTTGCAACTACAACAGGCACATCCTCAAAAATACCGACAGGTATAGCAGTTGATTTATCAGCCATTTGCAAAGATATTTCAGTAGGTGTCAACTTATTCAAATCAAGTCTACGATATAAAGAGAGAGGCATAACACTAACACCGGCTCCAAGATCACGTAAAGCAGTTTTAACATAATTTCTTTTAATAGAGCATGGTATAGTGGGTACTCCTGGGTCTCCAAGTTTCTTTGGTATTCCACCCTTAAAAGTATAATTAACAAGCATGGTGGAAATTTCAGCTTCTGGTATCTTTATTTTATCTGTAATTATATCTTTCATGTACTTAGCATAAGGATTAGTTTTGAGCATATGAGTTAATCGCATACGCAAAAAGATAGGTCTAATCATTTTAGCAAAGCGCTCAAAATCCTCATCATCCTTTTTCTTGGATGGTTTAGGAGGAAAAGGCATGGGTTTCTGAACCCAAGGCTCTCTTTCTTTACCATGTTTCCTAGCAACAAAGTCTTTCTTATCATAATGTTGATTCTTTGATTGTGGGTTATCAAGATCAACAACAGGTTCAATTTCTATATCATTATCATTACTAGGTTGAGCATCATCATGAACATTATTATTAATATTATCATTAGTTTCAGGTTCATTACCAAGTTGTGTTTCAGCATCAGAAATAGAAATATCATTTGGAATCTCAGGTGTTTCAACAGTAGGATCACTAGAAGCATGCAAAGTCCTATCATTTTTCTTTTTCTTCTTTTTAGAAGAACTAGGTGCATCTATATTATTTCTCTGAGAATCTTGCTCAATTCTCTTAGGATGGCCTTCAGGATACAAAGGTTCCTGAGACATTCTACCACCTCTAGTCATAACTCTAACAGCATTATCATTATTCTTACTATTCAATTCATTGAGCAAATCATTTTGAGCTTTAAGTACTTGTTCTACTTGAGTGGTAACCATAGAAGCATGTTTACTAATAAGTTTAAGTTCACCTTTAACATTAGCCATATAATCACCCAAGTGTCCAAGCATATTTGAATTGTATTTCAATTGTCTACCAAAATAAGCATTAAAATCTTCTTGCTTAGCCATAAATTTATCAAACTCATCTAAGCATGGGCTAGCAATTTTATTGAATGGGATTACAGCTTTATCATATCTATAGAGAGAATTTACCTTTACTACCTGTGTCAGGTTATCAAGGCCATGAGTTTCTTCAATAGGCAAAGGATTTGGATTATATGTTTCTTCAACAGGCGGTAAATTAAGACCATGTATTTCTTCAATAGGAGGTAAATTCTTAACATCTTCAGCTTTAATACCCTTTTCTTTCATAGATTCCTTTGCCTCTTGCATATCTTCAGGACTGAGAAATAGAATACCCCTCTTCTTCGGAGTTGGTTTAGGAATAGGCTCAGGAATTGGCTCCGGAGGTGTCCAATTTTTTTCATTTGTCAACATATTATTCAATAGAATTTCAGCTTCATCCGGTGTTCTTTCCCTGAAAACAGAACCAGCACAACTATCCAAGTAATCCCTGGAGGCATCGGTTAGTCCATTATAAAAGATATCAAGTATTTCATTTTTCTTAAGAGGATGATTAGGCAAAGCATTAAGTAATTGGAGAAGCCTCCCCAAGCTTGTGGGAGACTCTCTTCTTCAATTTGCACAAAATTATATATATCCCTTAAAGCAGCTTGTTTCTTATGAGCAGGGAAATATTTGGCAAAGAAGTAATAAATCATATCCTGGGGACTACGCACACAACCAGGATCAAGAGAATTAAACCAGATCTTAGCATCACCCTTTAATGAGAACGGAAATATTTGAAGGATATAAAAGTAATGAATTCTCTCATTGAGGGAGTCCTGGATTAGGGGGTGTCTGGATGGCCGGACTATACCTTCAGCCGGACTCCTGGACTGTGAAGATACAAGATTGAAGACTCCGTCCCGTGTCCGGAAGGGACTTTCCTTGGCGTGGAAGGCAAGCTTGGCGATACGGATATGAAGATCTCCTACCATTGTAACCGACTTTGTGTAACCTTAACCCTCTCCGGTGTCTATATAAACCGGAGGGTTTTAGTCCATAGGACAACATACACATCAACAATCATACCATAGGCTAGCTTCTAGGGTTTAGCCTCTCCGATCTTGTGGTAGATCTACTCTTGTACTACCCATATCATCAATATTAATCAAGCAGGACGTAGGGTTTTACCTCCATCGAGAGGGCCCAAACCTGGGTAAAACTTCGTGTCCCTTGCCTCCTGTTACCATCCGGCCTAGACGCAGAGTTCGGGACCCCCTACCCGAGATCCGCCGGTTTTGACACCGACATTGGTGCTTTCATTGAGAGTTCCTCTGTGTCGTCGCTGCCAGGCTCGATGGCTCCTACGATCATCAATAGCGATGCAGTCCAGGGTGAGACCTTCCTCCCCGGACAGATCTTCGTCTTCGGCGGCTTCGCACTGCTGGCCGATTCGCTCGGCCGTCTGGAGCAGATCGAAAGCTACGGCCCTGGCCGTCAGGTCAGATTTGGAAGTTTAAACTACACGGCTGACATCTGCGGGGCCTTGATCTTTGACGGATTCGAGCCACTGCCGAGCGCGCCGCACAATCACGACGAGCATAATCTAGCTCTGCCGCCGAACAGTGCCCTGGAGGCCGCACCTGCATCGGCTCTGACCCTCAATTCAGAGCCAACTGCGCCGATCGAGGATGGGTGATTGGACGCCACCTCGGGGGCTGTGATCCCAACGGCGATTGAGACAAACACGAGCCCCGTACTCTGCCAGACTCGTGACTCCAAGGAGCCGGACCCCTCTCCGGACTCCGAACCCTTCGCGCCCCTGCCGATCGAATCCGATTGGGCGCCGATTATGGAGTTTACTGTCGCGGACATCTTTCAGCACTCGCCTTTCGGCGACATTCTGAAGACACTGAAGTCTCTCTCTTTATCAGGAGAGCCCTGGCCGGACTACGGTCAGCACGGTTGGAATTCGGACGATGAAGAAATTCAAAGCCCACCCACCACCCACTTTGTAGCCACTATCGATGATTTAACCGACATGCTCGAGTTCGACTCCGCAGACATCGGCGGTATGGACGCTGATGAAGGAGACGATGAAGAACCATCGCCCATTGGACCCTGGAACGCCACCTCGTCATATGACGTATACATGGTGGACGCACCAAAAGATGACGACGAGGAGCGGAAGGACGCACCGAAAGCTTGTTCCCTTGAAAAGCAGTCAAAGCAGCGACGCAAGCGCCGCCCCAAATCCCGCCTCGACAGAAATAGCGATCATACAGACCCAGCGCTGGAGCAGGGCGAACCGCTACCGGACAACGGCAATCCGGATAATCAAACCGAACAAACAAATCCTATCAAGGCTAATGGTCCGGACGACATAACGCCGGACAGGCACCCGGAGCAGCAGACTACCCGTAAAAGGCTTGTTGCCACCGCGAGGAGTCTGAAAAAGTAGAAGCAAAGGCTCAAAGCCGTGCAAGACACACTCCAAATCAGATGGAGTAAAATACTCAACACCACAGCAATGTACGGCGAGAATCGCCCCTCCAAGAGCTACCCAAAGCGGAAGCTGCTACCCGAATTCGATGAGGAGGCCTCAGAACCCCCACAAACAAATATCAAAGCAGCCACCTGGTCGGATAGACGACCCTCTACCAACACAGATCGGCATACAATGCCGCTCACAATACAATACGCGACCCATGCGAGGGCTCGCACCCAAAGGATGGCGCAACAAGATCCATCTATGGACCAGGCAAGCGTGCCCCAGCATACAATGCAACACAACAAACATCCGAACAACGCGGTACACCCAGCTACAGGGGTGCCGCACATCCCCTATGCTTCACCAACGAGGTGCTGGACCACGAATTTCCAGAAGGATTCAAGCCCATAGACATAGAGGCATACGGCGGAACAACAGACCCTGGGGTCTGGATTGTGGACTACATCCTTCATATCCATATGGCTCGAGGGGATGATCTCCACGCCATCAAGTACCTACCCCTCAAGCTCAAAGGGCCAGCTCGTCACTGGCTCAAAGGCCTACCCGAAAGCTCGATTGGATGTTGGGAAGAGCTCGAAGACGCCTTTCGGGCAAATTTTCAAGGGACTTATGTCCGACCTCCGGATGCGGATGATTTGAGTCATATAACTCAACAACCCGGAGAGTCAGCCCGAAAGCTTTGGAACATGTTTCTTACTAAAAAGAACCAGATTGTCGACTGTCCGGACGCCGAAGCCCTGGCAGCTTTCAAGCATAGCGTCTGTGACGAATGGCTCGCCAGACACCTCGGACAAAATAAGCCGAGAACGATGGCGCACTGACAAACCTTATGACCCGCTTTTGCGCGGGTGAGGACAGCTGGCTAGCCAGATGCAGCACCAGCGACCCCAGCACATCTGAAGTTAGAGATGGAAACGGGAAATCACGGCGCAACAACAATAACAAACGCTGGAATAAAGAAGACAACATGAAGGGCACGGCAGTAAATGCCGGATTCAAAAGCTCTCGGCCAGGTCAAAAGCCGCCCACTAAAGGCACCAGGGATGAATTGTCCATCCTCAACAAAATTCTGGACCAAGTATGTCAGATTCATAGTACCCCTGGCAAACCTGCTAATCATACCCACAGAGAATGTTGGGTCTTCAAGCAGTCCGGCAAGCTCAACGCCGTACACAAGGGGGAGGATACACCAAGTGAAGACGAGGACGGGCCCCCCAAGCAAGACACGGGGGAACAAAAGAAATTTCCACCAGAAGTCAAAACGGTAAACGTGTTACACATAATCAAGGGGAAAAACAACGCGACACTCCCAGGAAAATATACCCAAGTGCCTGTCACCACGAAGTCCTGCCACTGGTCATCTCAACCGATCACTTTCGACCATCACGATTACTCTGCAAGTATCCGACACGCAGGATGGGCTGCCCTGGTATTAGACCCGGTAATTGGTGGATATCACTTCACAAGAGTCTTGATGGACGGCGGCAGTAGCCTAAACCTAATATATCAGGATACAATCCGCGGGATGGGGTTAGACCCAACACAAGTTCGCCATAGCAATACTACCTTTAAAGGAGTAACGCCAGGCCCAGGGGCTCGTTGTACGGGCTCCCTCCTGCTACAAGTTATATTCGGCTCCCCCGACAACTTCCGTTGTGAGCATTTAACTTTCCACATCACTCCGTTTCAAAGTGGCTATCAAGCACTGCTCGGATGCGAAGCTTTCGCTCGCTTTAATGCAATGCCACACTACACTTCCCTCACACTCAAGATGCCCGGTCCACGTGGCATCATTACAGTGCATGGAAATATCAAGCGATCTCTGCGCGCCGAAGAGAGTGAGGCTGCCTTGGCAGCTGCACACTAAAGGCGCCCGGACAAGGGAAAGCATCCAATAGGTCATCAAGACCTCAGATACAACTAATCAAGCCTGGCGCCGCTATTTATACAGAATAAATGGTCACACCCCCCATTTGTCAATACAAGGGGCTCAACGCGCGCAGACAAGTGGCAACTTCTTATCATCTTGAAATTTACATGGTTTCTTTAAAAACTATCTTTTTGCACGACGAATTTTTTACTTAACTTCCTCTCTTTTACATACGATCATCGTGCCACACCTGTCCAGGATACGGCACAACGGAGACACAGGCGCAGACGTGCAGCAGGGACCCGCCCCAAGGATTCTTTTTAGATTAAGACCCTGCGTAAACCTTTTTTACTGTCTCTTGTTGACACATATCCACCGTTGAGAAGGATGCTGGCATCTTGGCATGTGGCCATGCTAGAACAATGCGCGTACCTGGACACAAGGGGCTTCTTACAAAGGCCACTATTTAGGCCCGGTTTATACCACAAAGACCGAATACCTTAGGGAGTGTTCGGCGTCGCGAGTTTGGCCCTATATGCATCAGCTCCGAATCATTGTCTTTGGTCAAATGTTGGGTTTGCCCGGCTCCTGTGTTTTGGTGCCTTACGTTCCGCCTTGCCGGCTAAGGTAGTACCAGGAGAACTACTGCGATTGTGCCCTGGTTCATCCGGACGAGCACCTCAGTAGAGAAAGCCGAAAAGTGACTGTCATGATATAGCATGAAACTGGTCAACCACTCGATGACCTATGGGAATGTTAGAATTCCTCCGCCTTAACGAAGGGTCGTTTTCCGGCCAGGCATGTACGCACCCCGGAATCGGGATAGTGCGGTGCCACCAGGGGCTATCTAGTAGCCCCACTGTCAAACTTCTATGGCTAAGTGAAAGTGCTAAAACATTATAGTCCTGTTGCCTCGCTCGCTCCGCTATCACCTCCTTAATAGGACCAAGACGTTGGGTTAAGTGTGAACGCGTGTTTTTGCGAGCACCTCCACATTATATGCGTGGGGCTTGAAGCCAACGACTGCAATCTTTCAGGTTATACGCATGTATACATAAACGGCCGCCTAGGAGGCATCATATTACTTTCAGGCAAAAGTATAAAAATAGCCTTATAAAAATTCATAAAAGCATTTTGCTTACAATGAGATTACATATCACTCAAACATAATATTTTTTGAGCACTGGGTCTCTATCAAACGGGCACCCTCAAGAACTTCTTCAAAGTAGTGCTCAGCAGCCTTTTGACCTATAGCCGAATCCTGCGCTGCAACATTGGTAGCATCCATCTCCGCTCAGTATGCCTTAACACGGGCAAAGGCCATCCGTGCGCCCACTATGCACGCGACCTCCTCATCGCATCAATACGCGGCACCACGTCAAGGACCTGCTGCACCAAGCTGAAATAGCTGTTCGGTTTTGACCTTTCCGGCCACAGCTGATCCACAACAGACCTCATGGAGAGTCCGGACAACCTATTTAGTTCGGTCGATTCAGCTAATTGGTCAGTCAATGAAAGTGGACACTCGGGAGAATGGAATTGTCTCCAAAACAGCTGGTCTACTTCACGGTTCGTCTGACCCTGGAAGTACTTGGCCGCATCGGCAGCGCTTGCCGCCAAATCCATATACACATCCTCCGAACTCCATAGCCGATCCAGAGGGGCATACCATGGATCTCCGAATTTCCTCCGCAACATAAAGGATTTCCCAGCTACAATATCCCCGGCTTCCCGCAGCTCCTCCTTCTTTGCCCTCATAGCAGAGCGGAGATCCTTTTTCGTCGCAGCAGCCTTCTGAAGGTCCGATGCCTTCGCTTAGTTTTCCTTTTCAAGAACCCAGCAACGGTCGGCGGCGGCTTTTAATTCTATAGCCATCTTGGCCATCTTATCTCGGGTCTCGCCATGCGCGGCCTTCTCGGCTTGCAACTCTTCGACCGCCTTCACAGCAGCCGCATTACCCAACCTTGCTTGTTCCTTGGCTCGGGCAAGTTTTCTGCCCATAAGGCTTCAACAGTGGCAGATGCATCTGCAGTCACAACATATTAAAGATACTGGCATCATGCTGCTCTTCCTATGTGACGTTTACCAGATAATGACACTTACCCTGCACCTCGTCAAGCCTTTTGTTAACAAGCTCGATGTCGGCGTCTGCCGCATCCAACTGCCATTCTAAATGGGCAAACTTGCTAGTCCGGCTAGCCACCGGAGCTTCCATCACCTGCACATAGAGGCATTATGGTTATTACTTGGGAATATGATCCTCTATTCGTCATCGTTTCCGACGACAACCAGAGTATCAGGGGCTACTATCTACACAGGGCACACCTAGCATGTGCAGGACTATCATACATTCTTTTACGTACCTTAAAGCCTGTCAGTAGACTCATAAAAGCTTCATGCAATCCACTTTCGGCGGACGATATTCTCTCCATCACCGTGTTCATCAGCACACGGTGTTCATCTGAGATGGCCGCTCGCCCCACCAACTCCCTCAGAACATCCGATCGCACACCAGACGGTGCCGGACTCTTTTGTCTGCTCCCTTCGGGAGCTGGACACTGGGAGCTTCGGGGGTCAATGGGATTATCTTCTGGCCTCACCGGACTCAGAGAGGCCCTCCGCGATGACACTTTAGGGTCGCCCGCTTCTGGCGTGGAGGAGTCCGGAGGAGGCGTTTCGCTCTCCATCATCTCTAGAAGAAGATCCCCCGAAGACGAGCTCATTTGAGAGGGGCTAAGGCCTGAACATCAAAAATGTATGCGGTGGTTATTTTCTCAGAAGAAAAAAATGGCATATCTGTACCATTAAAAGTATTTTGGGTCACTTACGACTCGCGGGAGAATTGATCCCCCCGCGGACTTTGTGCGGCAACGGCGCCCCCTGAGGTAGGACCCTCTATGGGAGACTTCTTCTCCCGTTTGGAAGCTTCGGCTTCCGAATCCCCGGGTGCAGTCCTTTCCCTCTTCTGGTCGCCTTCCTTCATGGAGACGCTCGCTCCCTTGGCTAGAGTGGGCAGCGTTGGGGGCCCGCGTCCGCCCGCATTATCCTCCATAGTGTCTTCCTTCAAGGGCTCCGGGCAAGGAGCGGTCTGGAGCATCTTTTCCAATACCGGATTTTCCAAACCCTCAGGGAGGGGGGCCGAACACCGAATCAACTTCGCCTTTGTTAGCCAACCCTGTTCAAAAAGCGAACTTTCAGAAATAAATTCGTAATGAAGAGAGATGTTCGGCCGGAAGATGCCTTACCTCATCGGCGGCGCGGTTACTACTCAGGCCCATGCCCTCGGTGATCTCCGGACACTCCACTTGAGGTCCGAAGAATGACTTGTACATCTCCTCGTGCATCAGACCGAGGAAATTTTGAATGGCACGCGGTCCCTCGGGATTGAACTCCCACAGGTGAAGAGGCCGGTGTTTGCAAGGCTGGGCTTGACGAACCAGCATAACCTGTATTACCGCAACCAAACTAAAATCTCCATTGAAGAGATCTCGAATGCGACTTTGCAGTATAGGCACGTCCTTGGCTGGCCCCCAGCTCAGACCTCTGCTGATCCATGACATCAGCTGTGGTGGGGGGCCCGAGCGTAAAACAGGGGGAGCCTCCCACTTGGCACTTCTAGGAGCCGTGACGTAGAACCACTCTTGTTGCCACAATTCAGACACCTCTGGGATGGAACCTTTGGATCACGGAGCTCCTGTCATCTTGCGTATTGAGGCACCTCCACACGCTGCATGTTGCCCCTCGATCATCTTCGGCTTCACTTCAAAGTTCTTGAGCCATAGGCCAAAGTGAGGGGTAACCCGGAGGAAGGCCTCGCACACGACAATAAATGTCGTGATATGAAGAAAGGAGTCTGGAGCTAGATCATGAAAGTCTAGCCCATAGTAAAACATCAAACCCCTTACGAAAGGATCCAGAGCGAGGCCTAGGCCTCGGAGGAAGTGGGAGACGAACACGACGTTTTCGTTAGGTTCGGGGGTGGGGACGTCCTGCCCTCGGGGAGGCAGCCGATGCAAAATCTCGGCGGTCAGATATCTGGCCTCCCTCAACCATTTGATGTCTTCTTCCGTGACAGAGGAAGGCACCCATCGGCCTTGAAGGCTAGATCCGGACATGACTGAAGGTTCGGAGCACCTGACCTGAACTTCGGGCGTTTTGAGCTTGAGGTGGGGGAAGGATTCGATTGAGCACGGGAGGGAAAAATAAAGGCCTTGTCCCCTTTATAAAGAGGGTGAATATCAAGCGTCCTCTCCGTGTCCGTTTGGACTTGCCTATAATCTAGGAGTCCTAGAAGCAGTTGGTTTACCCACGCCCGTATTGATGAGAATCCTGGAATAAGGGGACACGATCTCTGCTTTAACAAGACGTGCCAAGGAAACCGCCTCGCATGACGCGCTGAGGTGGGATAATGAAATGACTCAGATAAAGGCTTGGCCGTGGTGTGTCACGCTACGAAATACGTCAGCAGATTAGATCTGTGTAAATACTATTCTCTCTATGGCAATATGTGGAAACTTATTTTGCAGAGCCAGACACTATCTTTGTGTTCAAAATCTTCTATGAAGTACTTGGAGGGGGAACCCGCCTTGCAATGCCGAAGACAATCTGCGCGCCGGACTCGTCATCATTGAAGCCTAGTTCAGGGGCTACTGAGGGAGTCCTGGATTAGGGGGTGTCCGGATAGCCGGACTATACCTTCAGCCGGACTCCTGGACTGTGAAGATACAAGATTGAAGACTCCGTCCCGTGTCCGGAAGGGACTTTCCTTGGCGTGGAAGGCAAGCTTGGCGATACGGATATGAAGATCTCCTACCATTGTAACCGACTTTGTGTAACCTTAACCCTCTCCGGTGTCTATATAAACCGGAGGGTTTTAGTCCATAGGACAACATACACATCAACAATCATACCATAGGCTAGCTTCTAGGGTTTAGCCTCTCCGATCTTGTGGTATATCTACTCTTGTACTACCCATATCATCAATATTAATCAAGCAGGACGTAGGGTTTTACCTCCATCGAGAGGGCCCAAACCTGGGTAAAACTTCGTGTCCCTTGCCTCCTGTTACCATCCGGCCTAGACGCACAGTTCGGGACCCCCTACCCGAGATCCGCCGGTTTTGACACCGACACTCATCTTTAGTAAATAGGGTAGCTATATCATTCAATTTAGTAAGATGTGCCACAACAGTTTCAGATTCATAACCATGAAAAGGATCAGATTCAACCAAAGTAATTATATCATGATCAACAGAGAATTCATAATCCTTATCAGTAACAAAGATAGGTGAAGTAGCCAAAGCAGGGTGAGGTTTCATTCTATCATTTAGAGATTGCTTACTCCATCTAGCTAATAATTTTTTAAGTTCAGTTCCATTTCTGCAAGCTAAAATAGCTAAAGAAGCATCTTGATCAAATACATAACCCTTAGGAATAGCAAGTAGTTCTTCATCATCACTTTCATCAGTATCATCAGATTCAATATTTTCAATTTCTCTAGCCCTAGCAAGTGGTTCATCAAGAAAATCACTAAGTGGCACAGTAGTATCATGCATAGCAAAAGTGGCATCATCAATAACATGCGACATATCAGAACGAATAGCAAAAGCAGGTGTAGGTGTCACAAGCTTACTCATAACAGAGGGTGAATCAAGTGAAGAGCTAGATGGCAGTTCCTTACCTCCCCTTGTAGTTGAGGGATAGATCTTGGTTTTTGGATCTCTCAAGTTCTTCATAATGATAAGCAGATATATATCCCAAGTGACTCAAAGAATAGAGCTATGCTCCCCGGCAACGGCGCCATAAAATGGTCTTGATAACCCACAAGTATAGGGGATCGCAACAATTTTTTAGAGGGTAGAGTATTCAACCCAAATTTATTGATTCGACACAAGGGGAGCCAAAGAATATTCTCAAGTATTAGCAGCTGAGTTGTCAATTCAACCACACCTGGAAACTTAATATCTACAGCAAAGCGTTTAGTAGCAAAGTAATATGATAGTGGTGATAATGGTAGAAAAAGGTAACAGTAGCAAAATTAATGTTTTTGGTATTTTGTAGTGATGATAACAATAGCAACAGAAAAGTAAATAAGCGAAGCACAATATATGGAAAGCTTGTAGGCAATGGATCGGTGATAGAGAATTATGCCGGATGCGGTTCATCATGTAACAGTCATAACCTAGGGTGACACAGAACTAGCTACAGTTCATCAATGTAATGTAGGCAGCGGGGTCCTTACGGAAACTAAGGGATATTAAGGCCTCCTTTTAATAGAGAATCGGAACAAAGCATTAACACATAGTGAATACATGAACTCCTCAAACTCCGGTCATCATCGGTAAGTATCCCGATTATTGTCACTTCGGGGTTAACGGATCATAACACATAATAGGTGACTATAGACTTGCAAGATAGGATCAAGAACACTCATATATTGATGAAAACATAATAGGTTCAGATCTGAAATCATGGCACTCGGGCCCTAGTGACAAGCATTAAGCATAGCAAAGTCATAGCAACATCAATCTCAGAACATAGTGGACACTAGGGATCAAACCCTAACAAAACTAACTCGATTACATGATAGATCCCATCCAACTCATCACCGTCCAGCAAGCCTATGATGGAATTACTCACGCACGGCGGTGAGCATCATGAACTTGGTGATGGAGGATGGTTGATGATGATGATGGCGATGGATTCCCCTCTCCGGAGCCCCAAACGAACCCCAGATCAGCTCTCCCGAGAGGTTTTAGGGCTTGGCGGCGGCTCCGTATCGTAAAACGTGATGATTTCTTCTCTCTGATTTTTTCTCATCGAAACTCAATATATGGAGGTGGAGTTGGAGTCGGAGATGCAACATGGGCCCACGAGGTAGGGGGGCGCGACCTAGGGGGGCAGGCGCGCCCCCCACTCTCGTGGCAAGACGGTGGGCCCCCTGGCCTTCATCTTTGGCAGGTATTTTTATTATTTTCTGGAAAGTGTCTCCGTGAAGTTTCAGGTCATTCCGAGAACGTTTGATCCTGCACATAAATAACACCATGGTAGTTCTGCTGAAAACAACGTCAGTACGAGTTAGTTCCATTCAAATCATGCAAGCTAGAGTCCAAAACAAGGGCAAAAGTGTTTGGAAAAGTAGATACGTTGGAGACATATCACCAACCCTGTTCTTCCTCGGGAGGGCAGATTTAGAGTCCGTTTTGGGCTCCTTAGAGGGGAATCCATCGCCATCGTCATCATCAACCATCTTCCATCACCAATTTCATGATGCTCACCACCGTGCGTGAGTAATCCCATCACAGGCTTGCTGGACGGTGATGGGTTGGGTGAGATTTACCATGTAATCGAGTTAGTTTTATTAGGGTTTGATCCCTAGTATCCACTATGTTCTAAGATTGATGTTGCTATGACTTTGCTATGCTTAATGCTTGTCACTAGGGCCCGAGTGCCATGATTTCAGATCTGAACCTATTATGTTTTCAAGAATATATTTCTGTTCTTGATCCTATCTTGCAAGTCAATATTCACCTGCTATGTGTTATGATCTGGCAACCCCGGAGTGACAATAGTCGGGACCACTCCCGGTGATGACCGTAGTCTGAGGAGTTAATGTATTCACTAAGTGCTAATGCTTTGGTCCGGTTCTCTATTAAAAGGAGGCCTTAGTATCCCTTAGTTTCCAATAGGACCCCACTGTCATGGGAGGGTAGGACAGAAGATGTCATGCAAGTTCTTTTCCATAAGCACGTATGACTATATTCGGAATACATGCCTACATTATATTGATGAACTGGAGCTAGTTCTGTGTCACCCTATGTTATAACCATTGCATGATGAATGCCAGCCGACATAATTATCCATCATTGATCCATTGCCTACGAGCTTTTCACATACTGATCTTTGCTAAGTTACTTTTCCGTTGCCACTGTTACGATTGCTACAAAACTGCTACGGTTACTTTTGCCACAGTTACCTCTACTTCCATACTACTTTGCTACTAAATACTTTGCTGCAGATATTAAGTCTTTCAGGTGTGGTTGAATTGACAACTCAACTGCTAATACTTGAAAATATTCTTTGGCTACCCCTGTGTCGAATCAATAAATTTGGGTTGAATACTCTACCCTCGAAAACTGTTGTGATCCCCTATACTTGTGGGTTATCAAGACCTTTTTCTAGTGCCATTGCTGGGGAGCATAGCTCTATTCTCTGGGTCACTTGGGATTTATATTTGTTGACCACTATGAGGAATTTGAAAGATCAAAGAACCAAGATTTTTCCCTCAACTACGAGGGGAGGTAAGGAACTGCCATCTAGCTCTGCACTTGATTCTCCTTCTGTTTTGAGTAAACTCGCGACACCTACAACTGCTATTGATTCCGATATGTCGCATGTTATTGATGATGCCACTTCTGCTATGCGCGATGCTTATGATGAAACTACTTCTATGCTTGATAATACTGTGCCACTTGGTGAATTTCTTGATGAATAACTTGCTAGGGTTAGAGAGAATGAAATTACTAAAACTGATGATATTATTGAAACTAAAGATTATGATTCTCCCCTAGATATGAATTGCTTGTTGTACTTGAGGGCTATGTTATGGATGAAGAAACTGCTAGAGACTTCTTTGCTTGCAATGATAGAGAGGATCTTAAGAAATTGTTAGCTAAGATGAAAGAAAAATCCTTGAATGCTAGAATGAAATATGATCCTGCTTTTGCTACTTCTCATATCTTTGTTACTGATAAGGATTATGAATTCTCTGTCGATACTGAGTTAATTACTTTGGTTGAATACGATCCTTTTTATGGTTATGAATCTGAAACTGTTGTGGCGCATCTTACTAAATTAAAGGATATAGCCACCCTATTTGCTCATGAGGAAAAGAATTCTCTATTACTATATTCTTAAATTGTTTCCTTTCTCGTTAAAGGGTGATGCTAAGATATGGTTTAATTCTCTTGCTCCTGGTTGTGTGCGTAGTCCCCATGATATGATTCACTACTTCTTTGCAAAATATTTCCCCGCTCAAAAGAAACAAGCTGGTTTAAGGGAAATATTTAATTTTGTGCAAATTGAATAAGAGAGTCTCCCACAAGCTTGGGGGAGGCTTCTCCAATTACTTAATGCTTTGCCTGATCATCCTCTCAAGAAAAATGAAATACTTGATATCTTTTATAATGGACTAACCAATGCTTCCAGTGACCACCTGGACAGTTGTGCTGGTTGTGTTTTCAGGGAAAGAACTATTGAGCGAGCTGAATTGCTATTGAACAATATGTTGAGTAATGATACTGTTTGGACACTTCCTGAACCAACTCCGAAGCCAACTCCAAAGAAAAGAGGTATTCTATTTCTTAGTCCCGAAGATATGCAAGAGGAAAAGAAATCTATGAAATAAAAAGGTATTAAAGCTGAAGATGTTAAGAATTTACCGCCTATTGAGGAAATACATGGTCTTGATAACCCGACACAGGTAGTAGAAGTAAACTCTCTCCATAGATTTGATGAAGGTGATATTCCTCATAATAAGTCTTCTAGTCAATGCTTGGATGAGTTTGATAATTTTGTTGTTAAACAAGAAAATTTCAATGCCTATGTTAGTAGACAATTGAAATGTAATGCTTACATGCTTGAACACTTGAGTGATTATATGAGTAGAACTGTTAGTGATCTTAAGCTTATCAGTAAACATGCTTCCATGGTTACAACTCAAGTAGAACAAGTACTTAAGGCACAAGATGATTTGCTTAATGAGTTGAATAATAAGAGTAATGATAATGCTGTTAGGGTTATGACTAGAGGTGGTAAAATGACCCAGGAACCTTTGTATCCTGAGGGTCATCCTAAGAGAGTTGAGCAAGATTCTCAGAGAACTAATACTAATGCACCTAGTCCTCATACTAAAAATAAAAATAAAACCGATAGGACTTTGCATGCTAATGAACCTGCTATAGCAACACCTGAGAATCCCAATGATATTTCTATTTCTAATGCTGAGACACAATCTGGTGATGAACATGAACCTAGTGATAATTTTAATAATGATGTTCATGTTGATGCTCAACCTATTAATGATAATGATGTAGAGATTGAACCAGCTATTGATCGTGATAACCCACAATCAAAAAATCAACGTTATGATAAGAGAGACTTCGTTGCTAGGAAGCATGGTAAAGAAAGAGAACCATGGGTTCAGAAACCCATGCCCTTTCCTCCTAAGCCATCCAAGAAAAAAGATGAAGATGATTTTGAGCGCTTTGCTGAAATGATTAGACCTATCTTTTTGTGTTTCCATTTGACTGATATGCTTAAATTCTCTCCCTATGCTAAGTATGTGAAAGATATCATTACAAATAAAAGAAAGATACTAGAAGCTAAAATTTCCACCATGCTTGCTAATTATACTTTTAAGGGTGGAATACCAAAGAAACTTGGAGCTCCAGGAGTACCAACTATACCATGCTCCATTAAAAGAAACTATGTGAAAACTACTTTATGTGATCTTGGAGCTAGTGTTAGTGTTATGCCTTTCTCTTTGTATCATAGACTTGAATTGAATAAGTTGACACCTACTGAAATTTCTTTGCAAATGGCTGATAAATCAACTGCTATACCCATTGGTATTTGTGAAGATGTGCCTGTTGTGGTTGCAAACGTTACTATTTTAACAGACTTTGTTATTCTTGATATTCCCGAGGACAACAATATGTCGATTATCCTTGGTAGACCCTTTTTGAACACTGTAGGGGCTTTTATTGATCACAACAAAGGCAATGTCACTTTTCATGTTAATGGTAATGAGCATACGGTACACTTTCCGGAGAAACAACCTCAAGTCCATAGTATCAATTCTATTGGAAAAATTTCAACTATTACTATTGGAGGTTTTGAATTCCCTCTTCCTACTGCCAAAAAGAAATATGATATTCTTATTGTTGGGGAAATGCATATCCCCGTTGAGGTAACCTAGTGTTATTCGAAAGTTCTTCGGTTTCATGCCATTTAGAAGAAGTTTGTTAATAAGACTTGATCAACCTTGTTAATGGATTCCTTTTGATGAGCATGAGATGGATGAATTTAGAAGGCACAACTCTTTGTACCCATCTTTTACTTTCTGTAATTTAGATTAATAAAGCAAAAATAGTATTTTCTTTCTGTTTTCTGAATTATCCGTGCAATAAAAAATGACCTGAGAATAAAAGTTCTCCAAATGCCCAGAAAATTTAGTATCATTTTTTATAGAATATTTAAGAATTTCTAGCACTTAGAACACACCAGCACTACAAAAAAAGACACATCCGTGACATTTTGGGCCAAACATTTTTTTTTCTGTCATGCTTATTGTCGGTGTTAAAACCGGCGGATCTCGGGTAGGGGGTCCCGAACTGTGTGTTTAGGCCGGATGGTAATAGCAGGCAAGGGACACGAAGTTTTACCCAGGTTCGGGCCCTCTCGATGGAGGTAAAACCCTACGTCCTGCTTGATTAATATTGATGATATGGGTAGTACAAGAGTAGATCTACCACGAGATGGGAGAGGCTAAACCCTAGAAGCTAGCCTATTGTATGATTGTTGATGTGTATGTTGTCCTACGGACTAAAACCCTCCGGTTTATATAGACACCGGAGAGGGTTAGGGTTACACAAAGTCGGTTACAATGGTAGGAGATCTTCATATCCGTATCGCCAAGCTTGCCTTCCACGCCAAGGAAAGTCCCTTCCGGACACGGGACGGAGTCTTCAATCTTGTATCTTCACAGTCCAGGAGTCCGGCTGAAGGTATAGTCCGGCCATCCAGACACCCCCTAATCCAGGACTCCCTCAATGAAAGAATTCATTACTTTTATATCCTTCAAATATTTCCGTTCTCATTAAAGGGTGATGCTAAGATATGGTTTAATTCTCTCGGCTCCTAGAAGTGCCAAGTGGGCGCCCCCCTGTTTTCCGCTCGGGCCCTCTACCACAGCTGATGTCATGGGTCAGCAGAGGTCTGAGCTGGGGTCCAGCCAAGGACGTGCCTATACTGCAAAGCCGCATTCGAGATCTCTTCAATGGAGATTTCAGTTTGGTTGCGGTAATACAAGTTATGTTGGTTCGTCAAGTCCAGCCTTGCAAACGCCGACCTCTTCGCCTGTGGGAGTTCAATCCCGAGGGACCGCGTGTCATTCAAAATTTTCTCGGCCTGACGCACGAGGAGATGTACAAGTTATTCTTCGGACCTCGGGTGGAGTGTCCAGAAATCACCGAGGATGTGGGCCTGAGTAGTAACCGCGCCGCCGAATAGGTAAGGCATCTTCCGGCCGATCATACTATCTCTCCTTTGTTACGAAGTTATTTGTGAGAGTCTGCTTTTTGACCAGGACTGGCTAACAAAGGCGAAGTTGATTCAGTGTTCGGCACCCCTCCCTGAGGCTTTCGAAAATCCGGTATTGGAAAAGATGCTCCAGACCGCACCTTGCCCGGAGCCCTTGAAGGAAGATACTATGGAGGATGATGCGGGCGGACGCGGGCCCCCAACGCTGCCCATTCTAGCCGAGGGAGCGAGTGTCTCCATGAAGGAAGACGACCAGAAGAGGAAAAGGACTGCGCCCGGGGATTCGGAAGCCGAAGCTACCAAACGGGAGAAGAAGTCTCCCACAGAGGGTCCTACCTTGGGGGGCGCTGTTGTCGCACAAAGTCCGCGGGGGGATCAATTCTCCCGCAAGTCGTAAGTGACCCGAAATACTTTAATAGTATAGATATGCCATCTTTTTCTTCTGAGAAAATAACCAACGCACATGTTTTTGTAGTTCGAGCCTTAGCCCCTCTCAAATGAGCTCGTCTTCGGGGGAGCTTCTTCCAGAGATGATGGAGAGCGAAACGCCTCCTGCGGACTCCTCCGCTCCGGAAGCGGGCGACCCTGAAGTGTCGTCGCGGAGGGCCTCTCCGAGTCCGGTGAGGCCAGAAGATAATCCCATTGACCCCCGAAGCTCCAAGTGTCCGGCTCCCGAAGAGAGGAGACAAAAGAGTCCGGCACCGTCTAGTGTGCGATCGGATGTTCTGAGGGAGTTGGTGGGGCGAGCGGCCATCTCAGAGGAACACCGTGTGCTGATGAATACGGTGATGGAGAGAATATCGTCCGCCGAAAGCGGATTGCATGAAGCTTTTATGAGTCTACTGACAGGCTTTGAGGTACGTAAAAGAATGTATGATAGTCCTGCACATGCTAGGTGTGCCCTGTGTAGATAGTAGCCCCTGAGACTGTGGTTTTCGTTGGAAACGACGACGAACAGAGGATCATATTCGCAGGTAATAACCATACTGCCTCTATGTGCAGGTGATGGAAGCTCCGGTGGCTAGCCGGACTAGCGAGTTTGCCCATTTAGAACGGCAGTTGGATGCGGCAGACGCCGACATCGAGCTTGTTAACAAAAGGCTTGACGAGGCACATGGTAAGTGTTATTATCTGGTAAACGCCACATAGGAAGAGCAGCATGATGCCAGTATCTTTAATATGTTGTGACTGCAGATGGAGCTGCCACTGTTGAAGCCTTGCGGGAAGAACTTGCCCGAGCCAAGGAACAAGCGAGGTTGGGTAATGCGGCTGCTTGGAACTCGGCCGAAGAGTTACAAGCCGAGAAGGCCGCACATGGCGAGAGCCGAGACAAGATGGCCAAGATGGCCATAGAATTAAAAGCCGCCGCCGACCGTTGCCGGGTTCTTGAAAAGGAAAACCAAGCGAAGGCATCGGACCTTGAGAAGGCTCCTGCAACGAAAAAGGACCTCCGCTCTGCTATGAGGGCAAAGAAGGAGGAGCTACGGGAAGCTGGGGATATTGTAGCTGGGAAATCCTTTATGTTGCGGAGGAAGTTCGGAGATCCACGGTATGTCCCTCTGGATCGGCTGTGGAGTTCGGAGGATGTATATATGGATTTGGCGGCGAACACTGCCGATGCGGCTAGTTATTTCCAGGGTCAGACGGACCGTGAAGTAGACATGCTGTTTTGGAGACAATTCCATTCTCCCGAGCATCCGCTTTCATTGACTGACCAATTAGCCGAATGGGCCGAACTAAATAGGTTGTCCGGACTCTCCATGAGGTCTGTTGTGGATCAGCTATGGCCGGAAAGGTCAAAACCGAATAGCTATTTCAGCTTGGTGCAGCAGTTCCTTGACGTGGTTCCGCACATTAATGCGATGAAGAGGTCGGCGTGCATAGAGGGCGCACGGATGGCCTTTGCCCGTGTTAAAGCATACTGGGCGGAGATGGATGCTACCACTATTGCAGCGCGAGATTCGGCCATAGGTCGAAGGGCTGCCGAGCACTACTTTGAAGAAGTTTTTGAGGGTGCTCGTTTGATAGAGACCCAGTGCTCAAAAAAAATTATGTTTGAGTGATATGTAATCTCATTGTAAGCGAAATGCTTTTATAAATTTTTATAAGGCTATTTTTATACTTTTGCCTGAAAGTAATGTGATGCCTCCTGGGCGGCCGTTTATGTATACATGTGTATAACCTGAAAGATTGCAGCCGTTGGCTTCAACCCTCACGCATATAATGCGGAGGTGCTCGCAAAAACACGCTCCACACTTAACCCAACGTCTTGGTCCTATTAAGGAGGTGATAGCGGAGCGAGCGAGGTAACCGGACTATAATGCTTTAGCACTTTCACTTAGCCATAGGAGTTTGACAGTGGGGCTACTAAATAGCCCCTGGTGGCTCCGCACTTTCCCGATCCCGGGGTGCGTACATGCCTGGCCGGAAAACGGCCCTTCGTTAAGGCGGAGGAATTCTAACATTCCAATAGGCCATTGAGTGGTTGACCAGTCTCACGCTATATCATGACTGTCAGTTTTCGGCTTTCTCTACTGAGGTGCTCGTCCGGATGAACCAGGGCACAATCGCAGTAGTTCTCCTAGTGCTACCTTAGCCGATAAAGCGGAAAGTAAGGCACCAAAACACAGGAGCCGAGCAAACCCAACATTTGACCAAAGACAATGATTCAGAGCTGATGCATATAGGGCCAAACTCGCGATGCCGAACACTCCCTAAGGTATTCGGTCTTTGTGGTATAAACCGGGCCAAAATAATGGCCTTTGTAAGAAGCCCCTTGTGTCCAGGTACGTGCATTGTTCTGGAGTGGCCACATGCCAAAACGTCAACATCTTTCTCAATTGTGGATATGTATCAACAAGAGACAGTAAGAAAGGTTTACGCAGGTTCTTAATCTAAAAAGAATCCTTGGAGCGGGTCCCTACTGCACGTCTGCGCCTGTGTCTCCGTTGTGCCGTATCCTGGACGAGTGTGGCACGATGATCGTCTGTAAAAGAGAGAAATTTAGGTGAAAAGTTTGTCGTGCAAAAAGATAGTTTGTTAAAGAAACCATGTATAATTCAAGATGAGAAGAAATTGCCACTCGTCTGCGCGTGTTGAGCCCCTTGTACAAATAGGGGTGTGACCATTTATTCGGTATAAGTAGCGGCGCCGGACTCGATTAGTTGTATCTGAGGTCTTGACGACCTATTGGATGCTTTCGCTTGTCCGGGCGCCTTTAGTGTGCGGCTGCCAAGGCAGCCTCACTCTGTTCGGCACGCAGAGATCGCTTGATATTTCCGTGCACTGTAATGATGCCACATGGATCGGGCATCTTAAGTGTGAGGGAGGCGTAGTGTGGTATTGCATTAAAGCGAGCGAAAGCTTCGCGTTCGAGCAGTGCTTGATAGCCACTTTGAAACGGAGCGATGTGGAAAGTTAAATGCTCGCAACGGAAGTTATCGGGGGAGCCGAATATAACTTGTAGTAGGAGGGAGCCCGTACAACGAGCCCCTGGGCATGGCGTTACTCCTTTAAAGGTAGTATTGCTATGGCGAACTTGTGTTGGGTCTAACCCCATCCCGCAGATTGTATCCTGATATATTAGGTTTAGGCTACTGCCGCCGTCCATCAAGACTCTTGTGAAGTGATATCCGCCAATTACTGGGTCTAATACCAGGGCAGCCCATCCTGCGTGTCGGATACTTGCTGAGTAATCGCGATGGTCGAAGGTGATCGGTTGAGATGACCAGTGGCAGGACTTCATGGTGACAGGCACTTGGGTTTATTTTCCTGGGAGTGCCGCGTTGTTTTTTCCCTTGATTACGTGTAACACGTTTACTGTTTTGACTTCTGGTGGAAATTTCTTTTGTTCCCCCGTGTCTTGCTTGGGGGGCTCGTCCTCGTCTTCACTTGGTGTATCCTCCCCCTTGTGTACGGCGTTGAGCTTGCCGGACTGCTTGAAGACCCAACATTCTCTGTGGGTATGATTAGCAGGTTTACCAGGGGTACTATGAATCTGACATACTTGGTCCAGGATTTTGTTGAGGCTGGACAGTTCATCCCTGGTGCCTTTAGGGGGGCGGCGTTTGACCTGGCCGAGAGCTTTTGAATCTGGCATTTACTGCCGTGCCCTTCGTGCTGTCTTCTTTATTCCGGCGCTTGTTATTGCTGTTGCGCCGTGATTTCCCATTTCCATCTCTAACTTCAGATGTACTGGGGTCGCTGGTGCTGCATTTGGCTAGCCAGCTGTCCTCCCCCACGCAAAAGCGAGTCATGAGGTTTGTTAATGCGGCCATCGTTCTCGGCTTATTTTGGCCGAGGTGTCTGGCGAGCCATTCGTCACGGACGCTATGCTTGAAAGTTGCCAAGGCTTCGGCGTCCGGACAGTCGACAATCTGGTTCTTTTTAGTAAGAAACCTGTTCCAAAGCTTTCGGGCTGACTCTCCGGGCTGTTGAGTTATATGACTCAAATCGTCCGCATCCGGAGGTCGGACATAAGTCCCTTGAAAATTTGCCCGAAAGGCGTCTTCAAGCTCTTCCCAACTTCCAATGGAGCTTTCGGGGAGGCCTTTGAGCCGGTGACAAGTTGGCCCTTTGAGCTTGAGGGGTAGGTACTTGATGGCGTGGAGATCATCTCCTCGAGCCATATGGATATGAAGGATGTAGTCCTCGATCCAGACCCCAGGGTCTGTTGTTCCGTCGTATGCCTCTATGTTTACGGGCTTGAATCCCTCTGGAAATTCATGGTCCAGCACCTCATCGGTGAAACATAGGGGGTGTGCGGCACCCCTGTAGCTGGGTGTGCCGCGTTGTTCGGATGTTTGTTGTGTTGCATTGTATGCTGGGGCGTGCTTGCATGGTCCATAGATGGATCTTGTTGCGCCGTCCTTTGGGTGTGAGCCCTCGCATGGGTCGCGTATTGTATTGTGAGCGGCGTTGTATGCCGCTCTGTGTTCGTAGAGGGGTCGTCTATCCGACCAGGTGGCTGCTTTGATATTTGGTTGTGGGGGTTCTGAGGCCTCCTCATCGAATTCGGGTAGCAGCTTCCGCTTTGGGTAGCTCTTGGAGGGGCGATTGTCGCTGTACCTTGTTGTAGTGTTGAGTATTTTACTCCATCTGATTTGGAGTGTGTCTTGCGCGGCCTTGAGCCTTTGCTTCTGCTTTTTCAGACTCCTCGCGGTGGCAACAAGCCTTTTACGGGCAGTCTGCTGCTCCGGCGTTATGTCGTCCGGACCATTATCCTTGATAGGATTTGTTTGTTCGGTTTGATTATCCGGATTGCCGTTGTCCGGCAGCGGCTCGCCCTGCTCTAGCGCTGGGTCTGTGTGATCGCTATTTCTGTCGAGGCGGGATTTGGGGCGGCGCTTGCGTCGCTGCTTTGACTGCTTTTCGAGGGAACAAGCCTTCGGTGCGTCCTTCCGCTCCTCGTCATCATCTTTTGGTGCGTCCACCATGTATACGTCATATGACGAGGTGGCGTTCCAGGGCCCAATAGGCGCTGGTTCTTCATCATCTCCTTCATCGGCGTCCATACCGTCGATGTCTTCGGAGTCGAAGTCGAGCATGTCGGTTAAATCGTCGACAGTGGCTACAAAGTGGGTGGTGGGTGGGCTTTGAATTTCTTCATCGTCCGCATCCCAATCTCGCTGACCGTAGTCCGGCCAGGGCTCTCCTGACAAAGAGAGAGACTTTAGTGATTTTATAATATCGCCAAAGGGCGAGTGCTGAAAGATGTCCGCGGCAGTAAACTCCATGATCGGCGCCCAATCGGATTCGATCGGCAGAGGCGCAAATGGTTCGGAGTACGGAGAGGAGTCCGGCTCCTTGGAATCATGAGTCTCGCGGAGTGCGGAGCTGGTATTCGGCTCGATCGCCGTTAGGATCGCAGCCCCCGAGGCGGCGTCCAACCACCCATCCTCGGTCAGCACGGTTGGCTCCGAATTAAGGGTCGAAGCCACTGCGGGTGCGGCCTTCAGGGCACTGTTAGGCGGCAGAGCTAGATCATGCTCGTCATGGCAATGCGGCGCGCTCGGCAGTGGCTCGAATCCGTCGAAGATCAAGCCCCCGCGGATGTCAGTCGTGTAGTTTAAACTTCCAAATCTGACCTGACAGCCAGGGGCATAGCTTTCGATCTGCTCCAGATGGCCATGTGAATTGGCCCGCAGTGCAAAGCCGCCGAAGACAGAGATCTGTCCGGGAGACAATTTTCACCCCGGACCGCATCACTATCGATGATCGTAGGAGCCATCAAGCCTGACGGCGACGACACAGAGGAACTCTCAATGAAAGCACCAATGTCGGTGTCAAAACCGGCGGATCTCGGGTAGGGGGTCCCGAACTGTGCGTCTAGGCCGGATGGTAACAGGAGGCAAGCGACACGAAGTTTTACCCAGGTTCGGGCCCTCTCGATGGAGGTAAAACCCTACGTCCTGCTTGATTAATATTGATGATATGGGTAGTACAAGAGTAGATCTACCACGAGATCGGGGAGGCTAAACCCTAGAAGCTAGCCTATGGTATGATTGTTGTTGTGTATGTCGTCCTACGGACTAAAACCCTCCGGTTTATATAGACACCGGAGAGGGTTAGGGTTACACAAAGTCGGTTACAATGGTAGGAGATCTGCATATCCGTATCGCCAAGCTTGCCTTCCACGCCAAGGAAAGTCCCTTCCGGACACGGGACGAAGTCTTCAATCTTATATCTTCATAATCCAGGAGTCCGGCTGAAGGTATAGTCCGGCCATCCGGACACCCCCTAATCCGAGACTCCCTCACTTATGACACTTCTATGACGATAATTGTGACAAGACCCGGTATCATCATAGATGTGGTGGGGCGGTTGAACAGGACCCCGTGGAGAGGGCTGGTTGAACTGTAGCCGGTGGAGGAGCGCACGATGGAGGCTAGATGAACAGGAGCCCATGGATGAACATTCGCAGGTGGAGGCTGGAGGAGGTCGACGGTGGATGAACAGTAGCCCATGGAGGCAGTCGATGGTGGAGATGAATAGTATCCCGCGGAGTCCCGCTTTGCGGTACGCCACACCCCTCCCGATGAATAGGACCCCCGTTTCGACCGTAGCGCTCCAACACAAGTCCGTTTCCTCCGTTTTGTGGTACGCTACACTCCTCCCGATCAACAGGACCCCGTTTCGACCGTAGGAGGTCCAAGAGAAGTCCGTTTCCTCCGTTTTGCGGTACGCCAGACCCCTCCCGATGAATAGGATCCTGTTTCGACCATGGCCGGCCGAACACAAGGCCGTTACCTCCGTTCTGTGGTATGCCAGGCCTCGTTTCCATCGGCTGTTCCGTCCAAGCCGGTTGGCTCCCGATGGACACGACGACACATTTCCATTCCGACCCAACCAGTTGTATGTACGTGGCCGTATTTACTTTCTTGCACCCTGGCTGCTGTATGTACGTGTACATGCTACGTGCGTGCCTCTACTAAGACACGTGCGCACCTCTACTATGACACGTGCCCTTCCTTACATGGCCATGGTTCATCGCTGCAGCCTGCAGATAGACCGATCATATGTACGTAGACGTTCGCGACCAGAATGACAATGCTACGTACGCTTCGACCAGGTGGGTCCTGACTGTCAGTCACTTCCTTGCGTGCGAAGATGTAGCTGGTGGGTGAAAGTGCAACTATCCCTAGGTGGTTTTGGTAATTCATAACAACATATAGCTCATTGAGCTAATGCTATTCCAAGATGATTATTTCAGGAAAGCTCAATGATTGGCATGGCATGGATGTGAAAGTGGAACCCTCAAAATGCTAAGGACAAAGGATTGGCTCAAGCTCAAAAGCTCAAGACTCTTCATTCTATATTTTAGTGATCCAAGATCACATTGATTCTTTAGGAAAAGCCAATACTATCAAGGATGGATGAGGTGTTGCTTAATGAGCCTCTTGCTTCATGTGCTTAGTGATATGCTCCAAAAAACCCTCAACTACTTTCCCATATCCACATATGACCTAAACCCTAAGCCAAACTCGGTCCTACCGATTCTTCCTATCCGGCGCCACCGAGTTTTCATTTGTCATTAGCCACTGCCAAACCCTAGCAATTCGGTTCTACCGATAGGGATCTCGGTCTCACCGAGATGGGATTGCAAACTCTCTGTTTCCCTTTCGTAACTTTTCGGTCTCACCAAAAGAGCGAATCGGTCCCACCGAGATTGCAATGTAAACTCAGTGTTTCCCCTTTGTAACTGTTCAGTCTCACCGAGTTCCACTCGGTCTCACCGAAAGAGCAAAACGGTCCCACCGAGTTTGCCTGACCAACTCTCTGGTTAGCTAATTACCAAATTCGGTCTCACCGAGTTTGTGTAATCGGTCTCACCGAGATTACGTTATGCCCAAACCCTAACCATATCGGTCCTACCGAGTTGCATGTCAGTCCCATCGAAAATCTCTAACGGTCACTAGGTTTACATTTTCGGTCCGACCGAGTTTGTTGATTCGGTCCCACCGAGATTGGAAAACTGTGTAACGGTTGTATTTTGTGTGGAGGCTATATATACCCCTCCACCTCCTCTTCATTCGTGGAGAGAGCCATCAGAACACAGACACCATTCCAACTCATATGTTCTGAGAGAGAACCACCTACTCATGTGTTGAGACCAAGATATTCCATTCCTACCATATGAATCTTGATCTCTAGCCTTCCCAAGTTGCTTTCCACTCAAATCTTCTTTCCACCAAATCCAAATCCTATGAGAGAGAGTTGAGTGTTGGGGAGACTATCATTTGAAGCACAAGAGCAAGGAGTTCATTACCTACACACCATTTGTTACTTCTTGGAGAGTGGTGTCTCCTAGATTGGCTAGGTGTCACTTGGGAGCCTCCGACAAGATTGTGGAGTTGAACCAACGAGTTTGTATGGGCAAGGAGATCGCCTACTTCGTGAAGATCTACCACTAGTGAGGCAAGTCCTGTGTGGGCAATGGCGATGGTGGGATAGACAAGGTTGCTTCTTCGTGGACCCTTTGTGGGTGGTTGCTTCTTCGTGGACCCTTCGTGGGTGGAGCCCTGTGTGGACTCGCGCAACCGTTACCCTTGGGTGGAGCCCTGTGTGGACTCGCGCAACCGTTACCCTTTGTGGGTTGAAGTCTCCATCAACGTGGATGTAGGATAGCACCACCTATCCGAACCACGGGAAAAACATCCGTGTCTCCAATTGCGTTTGAATTCTCCAAACGCTTCCCTTTACATTCTTGCAAGTTGCATGCTTTACTTTCCGCTGCCTATATACTCTTTGCATGCTTGCTTGAATTATGTGATGATTGCTTGACTTGTCCTAAATTAGCTAAAATCTGCCAAGAACTAAAATTGGGAAAAGGTTAAGTTTTTATTTGGTCAAGTAGTCTAATCACCCCCTCTAGACATACTTTCGATCCTACAGTGGGTCCCAACAGTTAGGGGGCGAATCATTTTATTTTTTCTCATAATATGGATGCACTTCCTTGTGTGCGAAGATATAGCTGGTGGGTCCCAGCAGTCAGGGCGGAAACATTTTTGTTTGCGAAATATGGTGGCCCATCCGGTGGGTCCCTACTGTCAGGTGGAGGAATCATTATTTTCCGCGTAATAAGGAGGCACTTTCCTGCTGCGGCTGTGGACCCAGCTGTCAGCCTCTCCACCTACAGTACTCATCCGATGGAAGTCGTTCGTTGACCACGTTGACCATGCCGCGCCGAGAGCACTAGGGCGGTGGACGACGGTGAGGCCTAGGAAGGGGATGACACGGATCCGGGGAAGACGCGGCAGTGGATGTCCACACGGAGAGTACGAGGGTTCACTGGTTCGACTTCGGTGTAAGGCTGCCGTCGCCGCAGGGCCTGGCTAGCGGTGGGAGTAGTAAGGGGCGGTGAGGCCTCCGTGGCAGCACAGCCGGCCACGGGAGGCAAGAGCACGCGGTGGTTTGGGCGGCTGGAGCAAGAAAATTAGAGGTTGAAGAAGCAGGATGACCGTTGGATGTTAGCAATCCAACGCTCACTGGTGATAGAATCGTTTGTTGACTAAGTTGACAAAGCCCTCCGTCCATGTCAACTTAGTAGGCCCACAAGTCAGGCTCCCACTATGGTGGGTCCCAGCTAGCAGGGGGAGTATTCATTTTTGTGCATAATAAGGAGGCACTTCCTTGCGTGCGAAGATATAGCTGGTGGGTCCGAGCTGTCAACCGGAGTATTCATTCTTTTTGGCGTAATAAGGAGGTTAGTACTTGCTTGCGTGCGTCCATGGACCATATTGGCCCAACTGTCAGCCTCTCCATGTACATCCCTCTTCCTATGTTGTCGTTTGTTGACAAGGTTGACCACGCCGTGCCGAGAACACCAACGCGATGGACGACGACGAGATCCAGGAAGGGATTGACTCGGAGGCGGCGAAGCCACAACAGTGGAGGGATGTGGGTGAGTAGAGGGTTGGCCTGGCCAGTGGTGGGAGTAGTAGGGGGATGTGAGACCTGCGCGGCAGCACAACCGGCCACGGGAGGCGGGAGCAGGCGGTCCCACCGGTGTTGGATTTGGCGGCTCGAGCAAGAAGATTAGAGATTGAAGAAACACGACGGCCATTGGATTGACATCCAATGGTTACGTCTACTAGAATCGTTTGTTGACGTATATAATAAGTAAAAAAATCTTGCATACGCATCAACTTAATAGGCCCACAAATCAGACCATTCCCTATTTTTTTAATAATTTATATATAGCTCATTGCAACTTCTTATGCAATTTATTGCAGTCCATTTTTTGTTGGCCAGGGCCAGGGTTAAAAATTTAAACGAAATTTTGCATATTTCTGTGGGTTCCAAACTATTTTTAATACCGAAATGTCAAGCCAGATTTAAAGTACTTTGAAGATATATTTAAATTAGGTCAGAGCCCAGTGAAATAGGAATCTGGAGATGTGAAAAATTCAGAAATTATAAATTAATTGCCAATTTGTCATCTGTTTTTATATTTACAACCCATTTCATATTACTTTCAAGATTTGTTGGTGTCTTGAAAGAGTTGCCGCCCGTCAGGGCGTAGAAAAATAAGTAGGCCTCGATTGGGTATTCTTTAGAAAAATAAACTAGGCTCATTTTCACAAAGAAAAATAGCTGGGTTGGTCATATGGTGAACATAAAATATAAGCCTGGCTAGATGGGCCATAGCCCAGTTGACACCCTGCTCCATCTCAACAATAACAAAAAATGCTGCTCGAGCAGCTACGTCCCAGGTGTCAGCCGATCTTGCGGTGCTATTCTCTTGTCTATTGACTATATGTGCTGACAATGTCGTGGGTCCCAGATGTCAGGAAACCACTAGGAGGAAGCATTTTCTCTTTCCATACGCTGACAATGGAGTATATATAACAAAAAATGAGGAACTTCCTTGTGTCCAGCCACGGACATGATGGGCCCCTACTGTCATCCTCTATACGTACAGTCCTCCGCCGATTCCTGTTGTTTGTTGACCATATTGACAACGCAACAGGGCAGCGCTGCGGCGAGCACACCAAAGCATGCGGAGGACGACAATGAGGCCTCGGACATCAGCGTTAACAATTTAGGAGACGGTGTGGCGGCGATGCATGCACTGAGGTGCAGCCAGCCGTAGGAGGCAGAAGCAGGTGGCCCCGTTGGCGCTGGTTTGGTTTTGGCGGCTGGAGGAAGACATGACTGAAGAAACATGACAGACTATAAAAGCAGCATGAGTACTTAACAATCTTAACTGAAACCAGCAGGGGCACTTAACAACCATAGCTGAAAGCAGTATGAGTACTTATACAGGTTCAACCATACAAAACATGCCTCGAACAGTGCTACTTTGACTATAGTTAACCAAGGGTGAGGCCGCCAAGCCCCAGGACAAGGCCGAGGCGCCACCCCACACATCCACAACCTTCTGAAAGCGGATTCATCTCGCAATGTGGTCAATAAACAGTATATTCGCTTTAGATCCATGAAAAAGCAGGAACATAATTTTTGTCCTATTCTCCAAGATGGACGGGCCTTCATTATTTGGGACCACCCATGAATAAGTATCTTTTCACCTCCAAGGGGAATGGAGTAGGTTGACATAAACATCATGTTGCGACCAAGCGCAAGTCTGACCCGACCATGGTCAGGCATATGTATAGGAACAATAGAAGTGGGCAGTTTCCGTTTCCAGAAGATTACAGCTGTAAAATTGTGTATAAGCAAGAGTTTATGAACAACATATATAACAGAAAACAGCTCATATCATAAGTTTCTTGACATAGTTGGACCTGTTCAATGAGTGCAGCAGTGGCACACATATCCAACGTGGCCTTCCACAATTGAAACGCCCCACAAGGACCTCAAGACGATCAATAAAGTGTAGGAACTTGTGGATGTCATCCCAGTCAACTTCAGTGCCATCAGTAATAGCCAAGTTCTTACAGAATAACAAATGAGTAGCCTTCTTAACTCTGAAAAAACCTACACATGCCACCAATTATAAGAAAATATTAGTTAGAAGTAGCATCTTCGTGAGAGATTCGTTGCTACTTCTAAAGTTAAATTGTGATTAATTGGACAGAATAGGTGGATTAAGAAGTAATCGAGGCAACAAACAAGAACCATATACAAAACTAACATGGATGAACAATTGGAACAACGTCGGGGTGGAAGATCGCAGTGAAGATGAGACCTGGTTCTGCTATTTCCATCAACATTCGTGCGCTAACGTTCAGTCCGTAACACTTGAGAAAGTTTATCCAAGTTCAGCCATAAAAAAGCAGCAATCTTCTTGGTTCATGAACCCAACTCGGAACTTATATCCATGGCTTGTCTTCACTGTGACCATTAAACTGGTGTATTCAGTTATGGCTAGGCCGAGCATCTTGAGTACATGTGTTCTGGCAGAGCAAGGAATGCACTCCAGGAAAAATAATATGACAACACAATGTATTCCCTATCCAAATCTAGAAATAATTTCCTCCTTCACGTCAGTGTTGACCATGGTACTAATGAAGGAAATATGCCCTAGAGGCAATAATAATGTTATTATTTTATTTCCTTATATCATGATAAATGTTTATTATTCATGCTAGAATTGTATTATCCGGAAACATAATACTTGTGTGAATACATAGACAAACTAAACATCACTAGTATGCCTCTACTTGACTAGCTCGTTAATCAAAGATGGTTATGTTTCCTAACCATAGACATGTGTTGTCATTTGATTAACGGGATCACATTATTAGGAGAATGATGTGATTGACATGACCCATTCCATTAGCTTAGCACCTGATCATTTAGTATGTTGCTATTGCTTTCTTCATGACTTATACATGTTCCTATAACTATGAGATTATGCAACTCCCATTTGCCAGAGGAACACTTTGTTTGCTACCAAACGTCACAACGTAACTGGGTCATTATAAAGGAGCTCTACAGGTGTCTCCAAAGGTAAATGTTGGGTTGGCATATTTCAAGATTAGGATTTGTCACTCCGATTGTCGGAGAGGTATCTCTGGGCCCTCTCGGTAATGCACATCACATAAGCCTAGCAAGCATTGCAACTAATGAGTTAGTTGCGAGATGATGTATTATGAAACGAGTAAAGAGACTTGCCGGTAACGAGATTGAACTAGGTATTGAGATACCAACGATCGAATCTCGGGCAAGTAACATACCGATGACAAAGGGAACAACATATGTTGTTATGCGGTCTGACCGATAAAGATCTTCGTAGAATATGTGGGAGCCAATATGAGCATCCAGGTTCCGCTATTGGTTATTGACCGGAGACATGTCTCTGTCATGTCTACATTGTTCTCGAACCCGTAGGGTCCGCACGCTTAAGGTTTCGATGATAGTTATATTATGAGTTTATGAGTTTTGATGTACCTAAGTTAGTTCGGAGTCCCGGATGTGATCACGGACATGATGAGGAGTCTCGAAATGGTTGAGACATAAAGATTGATATATTGGACGGCTATATTCGGACACCGGAAGTGTTCCGGATGATTTCGGAGAAAACCGGAGTGCCGGAGGGTTACCGGAACCCCCCGGGAGAAGTAATGGGCCTCATGGGCCCTAGTGGAGAGAAAGAGGGGAGGCCAGGGTGGGCCGCGCGCCCCCTCCCCCTCTGGTCCGAATTGGACTAGGAGAGGGGGGTGGTGCCCCCCCTTCCTTTCCCCCTCCTAGTAGGAGTAGGAAAGAGGGGATTCCTACTCCTACTAGGAGGAGGACTCCTCCTCCTTGGCGCGCCCTAGGGCCGGCCGGCCTCCTCCCCTTGCTCCTTTATATACGGGGGCAGGGGGCACCCCTAGACACACAAGTTGATCCACGTGATCATTTTCTTAGCCGTGTGCGGTGCCCCCTTCCACCATACTCCTCGATAATATTGTAGCGGTGCTTAGGCGAAGCCCTGCGATGGTAGAACATCAAGATCGTCACCACGCCGTCGTACTGACGGAACTCTTCCCCGACACTTTGCTAGATAGGAGTCCGGGGATCGTCATCGAGCTGAACGTGTGCTAAAACTCGGAGGTGCTGCAGTTTTGGTGCTTGATCGGTCGGGCCGTGAAGACGTACGACTACATCAATCGCGTTGTCATAACGCTTCCGCTGTCGGTCTACGAGGGTACGTAGATCACACTCTCCCCTCTCGTTGCTATGCATCACCATGATCTTGCGTGTGCGTAGGATAATTTTTGAAAGTACTATGTTCCCCAACAACTAATACCTTTTATCCAAATATAGCAATCCCAATTTCCAAATTAGTCGACAACATATTTGAAAAACCCCACCCTCCCGGATAGAAAAGAGGATTCTAAGAACATATTGTGCGCGTTTTAAAATCCCGTATTAGGATGAGAAGGAACAAGTGTGGCGTCTCACCGATGGCGCAAAAACCTTTAGGGTCCTCACACATTGGGCACTGCAAATGAAACACACTAGATTCAGTAGGAAGAAAAATGCATCAACGGCGGCGGCTGCCATCCTAGGATTACCGGCGACCAAGGGACTTGGATTTATCGGGGATGGATGCAGAATTCGTACCAGGTTCTCCATGAGAAAACCCTATGCAATTGCCGAGCGGGGTTTTTCTCTGAACAAGCAGACGAGGGAGAAGGGGATTCAGGCCCAGTGAAATATTGCCGCTTTGTCCGTCCAGCTTACTGCTAAAGCTGGAGAGGTGGGTTTTTTTGTGATTTGACAGCTCATTGGGCATTACTGCGGCGCTACGACCCGGGTGTGTCTACCGTGCAGTTGTGCACTATAATTTGGTGCATATGGCACGTGGATCCCGTTACCGGATGCCCCACATATCAACGAAAGGAAGTAGAAAGACAGGAGTAACTAGTTACACATAAATATATTTTTGATAGAGAGATACTCCCTCTGTAAAGAAATATAAAAATCTTTTATATCACAACTTTATACATAAGAAAAATCAAGGGGAATATATATAACATATATAATTATAAAAAACAGATTTTTTAACACGGTATAGACGAGTTGGTGATGATGGTGTGCCTGCCATCCTGCAATATAGGCCGTCCGATTTATATCTGACGGATAGGAAGGAAACTATGGCAATTTTGCAAAAAGGTACTCACACACCTCTCCACATTTGCAAATATGGCCTTCCCTCGTTCATACTTTTCTCTCACAAGATAAAATACTCATACAAATGCATCTTGATGTTACGTGCAACACACGGGCATTATGGGGGTACAGCTTAGAATATAATACTCAGACAGGCTCGCAGTTCTAGACTTTGGGCCACAGGCCGGTGGGCCTGCATGTTTGGGGGCCCATGTGTTCTACCTCAGCACTTTTCATATTGCAAGTGATCGGTATGGCGCTGGTTTTAGATGCGGTCGAAGGCGAATACACAAAATTGAGTAAAGCACGATAGCTGTTAGAATGAAATCGAACGACAGTTCCAAACCAGCAATCAGAGTTGCAATTCTATCAACGGTATACCATGTGATAAATAATATTGTTGTACTACTTATACACACATGACACTTGTTTCACCAAGCCAAATTATTACATCAAAATCTCTTGGAGGATAGATCAGTTCAGCAGTTGCGTGCTGCTACTGAAGAATTTCAAAGTTGATTTGGACCAGCTCTCCTTGCCGAGAAAGTTCGATTTTGACATCATCCCCTACCGCAAGATATGATTTAGATTTTAACCTTGAGCATCCTTTAGCATCAATCATCATGTGACCATCCTTTGTACTTACGGTATATTGAGCAGGTTCATTCACACCAAGGCTGCACATGGTAAGAGAAACTTGGCCACGGTCGCCCGGATTGTTGAACGACTCCCTCGTTGCTCTAGGAATTCTCTGTTTGCAAACAACAATACATACACAAACAGTTAGATCAACATAGTGAATCATGTGAAACAACATGGAAAGAAAGAAAGAACAAAGCACTTGGGCGGCCAATGCTTACCAAGAAGGTGGACATGTCAGTTTTTGTAAGGACTTTGGTATATGAAGTGCGAACTGCAGCCCAGTTTGTTGCCAGTGCAATTGCTGGTTCCGTCGTCGCTGCACGGGCCAGAGCAGATGCAAGTGCAAGTGTTGGTGTAGGTGCCGAAGCCGTTGCTGGTGCCCGTGCGACTGGTAGTGCTGCTATCGGAGATGGTGATCCTTGTAGAGTGGTGCCGGTGTCGGAGCAGGTGCCGGTGTCGATGCCCGATCCTCCGGTAGATCAGCCAGATCCGCTGACGTAGTCGGTGCCCAATCCTCAGCTGGATCAGACCGAGCTGCTGCCGCTGTCAGTTCTAGAGCAACTGTCGTTGCTCAATCAGTTACTGAAGGTGGTACTGATGTGCGAGACAGCGGCAGTCATGTCTGGTCTCCTATGATCAGCTTTCTAACTTGAGTAGGCTCCGTGACCGAGATCCAGTCTTTTTCTTCATTTCTTTTGAACGCAAGAAGGACTAATTGTGGCGTGTTTGTTAAACCAAACTACAGTTCATCATAGGGATTTAGCTTGTACTCAGACAACAAACTGATCCAATTTTTTCCAGTAATATAAGTGATGGACAGTGTCTTCATTACTGACACGACATAAGAAGTGAAACCTGCAAAAATATCCATCATATAGAGCAAACCAAACGGTTTATTCTGTGATGAATGTCACATGGCAAAACCTGCATCATAAAATTGCAGCAAAAGAAAGAAAACATCACATTAAATCAATAAGATTTAGACAGTAAATCAATAAGATTTACTTGATGTGACACGAGGGAATCGTTACCAGGAAATCACTATGTTGAAGTACTAAACAGAAGATTGATCGTCCAACTACGTATGGCATGTAGGTCCCCCGCCTACTCCCACAAGAAGGACAGTCCAAAGGTTGTGACAAATCGTATGGATCGAGCATCCATGGGACTGGAAATCCTGATGGGTGCGATAAACCATGCAATGCATACAGATATTGGAGTGTAACCATAATTGATAAACCGTCCTCACAAAAAAGATAATCTGGATACTTCAAAATATACAGACTGAATTGAGTGGACAGACATTAACATAGATTGTTCTCAGGACTCACCACACACCAAAAGTGGCAGTACTAAACAATACAAGGTTCACAAACACAAATCAAGTATTGAACAATAGTACTTATTACATACAAGCAAAGTTGCACTAATTAAACTCTGCAGACTATTTCTTGCCACTGACCTACGGGATGAACCCCGCATAACTGACTAGGCCATGGAGTTCGTGAGAGATGTCTACCTACACCATCACCATCTCGTCAACCTTGGAGAACCTAACTGAGTGGTCTTTCCACTCATAAACATGACGATGAAGACATGCCGCATCATATTTGTGGGGAAGCTTTACAAGAACCACACCCTTCATAATCGAAGGCACAACCAGGAAATTGTGGTGGTCAAGTACAGCCTCGAGAACACGCATGACAACAACGCTACAGGAAAACACTAATTCAGGACACATGGCGACAAGGTCACAACAGCTGAATAGTTTAGCAGTAGAACTCATTCTCAGGTCTTCCAATTCACACGGCATGACTTTGAGAACTTCATCTCCACCGCGGACCTGGTTCTAATTCAAACAGAAACCAGATATTTCATTACTACCTCTGTCCAGAAATATAAGATGATTTTTGATATTTTACTCCATATATGACTACCTATACGCACAGAAATGAGTGAACAAAGACACTAGAACATGTCTTCAAAGGCATGCGAGCAGAGGGATTACTTGCAATATCCATAACACAAGTTACTAAGGCAAATATACCCTCTTCAAAGGTAGCATTGATGTTCATAAATTAGTTAAAAGTAATCTATAAGAAATCAGTGTCAACCTCTCGCATGTTTTGGTCAAAAGAGGAATTTAGAACCGTCATTTGGCACACAAAATCACATGCAAGATCACCCAGAAAGTTGTCACTACGTGTTAGATGAAAAAACACGATCAAGATCGATAAAAAGATCGTCAAGAAGAGATATTAACTGGACTTTCTTAATGAGGTGTCCCGGAGAGGGGGGCTTGGACAGGGCGATGGCTTTGAGCTTGTCTGCGGTAGTCTCGGCGGGGTGCTTGCGCTTCTTTGTACCATGAGCCTCAACAGTTTTGGCTAGAGCCATAGACATCACTTCGGCTGGTGCTCCAATGTCCATCAAGAAACTGTAAAATAGAAATAAAAGAAAATAAACCATAATCACAAACCCAAAAGAAGAACACAGAGGGAGTTATAGGATCAGTCTCGGGGTTGCAAGACAGGGCCTTGGCCAGAATCAACACCATTGATGCGCTCACCTTTCCTTCTTTGGGAGAGAAGAACAATGGCAGAAGCAGGTCAGGGTTTTCTTGAAGAAATGAGGAACAAGATGAGGGAGAAGCGAGTGGGGGTTTTCTTCAAGAGAGGAAGCTGAGAGAGAAGAGTGAAATTATGGTTGCTTCATCCATCCAACTTACTGCTGGAAAGGAGGGGGTTTTGTGATTTGACGGCTCATTGGGCATTACTGCGGCGCTTCGATCGGGGTAGTCTACCATGCAGTTCGGCACTCTACTATGGAGTAATTTAGTGCATGGTTGGTGGACCCCGATGCTGGCTGTCCCACACGTCGGCGAAAGTGAGTAGCAAGGTTCCCGATGATCGTCGAGGAGGATCCGCACGATAGAGCATGTCCACTGTTTTTCTGAAAAAAATGATTACAACAAGCGTTTCCACTCTTACGACAGAGGAGTGCAAAACACGGCAACCACTTGAACATACACAGTGCCCCTACTACTAGGCATGTGCAGTGGTTCATACGTCAGTACTACATAATCTTGTTGCTAGTGTAGTAAGATATGACGATAACAAATGATGTTGTGCGTATGTCAACTATATGAACAGTAATGTAACATAGTACCACTTTTTCGATTGCCCGGTCGAGAATGAACGGTGAGATCAATGTTAACCGAACTAGGCCTACAGCACACGGAGAGTACGGTGCTACAGTACTCCATGAACATGAACCATATGAAGCACGAATCTGTGTTAGGCAGGGTGTATGAAGGGTGCACGGGATGGGAGCAAAAGTTCCCTTCTTGACCCACTTTTGGGTGTTTGGCAGAGTGCATGAAGGGTGCATGAGTCCGCACTAGTAGGTTAACACAAATACACGAAGAGGGAACAACTATATTGAGATGAGAATGCAACCAAACACACCCACACGCTTTGTACTACAGTGATCGATCTGCACCGTCTGAGTTTGATCCAACGGTCATGTTGCGCCGAGACATGGACATGCCCATGCAGAGGATGCCTAAACACCACCGAAGTCCCTCTGCTTCTTGAGGCACACGACGTTGGTGATGCAAGGTGAAACCGCCCGCAGAGCCCGCTCCCGGTCGACGGGAGCCAGCTCGTTAAAGACGGCGTCCAATGGCACGAATGGATTCCGGTGACAGAGCCTTGAGAGGATTCGCCCGGCAACGATGACGGCAGCCCGCAACCCCTCCTTGTCCAGCTCCGCCCCCACCATCGCGCGGAGAAGGCTCAGCTCCTCAGAGATATAGGTGAAGAAGGAGACTAGGTCAGGAAGCCGCAACTCGTTGAAGTCGACGGGGTGGTCGAACGGGTTTAGCCCGACGACCGGCATGGTCGTGCTGGCACGACGGTAGGCATCGCGCAGCTGCAACACCTATGTGGCAACTTGGTCCACCAAGTGGTTGAGGCAATCCTGGACCTCGTCATGATCGGCCCGCTCGCGCTCCATCCGGCTCCCCTGACGGCCTACCGTATCTCCTGCTTTCTATAGCAACGCCGCCGATGCCTCGAGCATCTTTGTGGTGGACGCCTGCCGCTTTGGAAGCTCCGTGAACTCCCGCACATAATGGAGGAGCATGGCACTCCTCTCCTCCTTGAGCTCATGGAGCTCCACGTCCTTGGCCCTGAGCTCCGCATCCTTGGCCTGGAGCTCCTGTGTCAGGCGCCTCACCTCAGACTCTATGATCTGCTGCGCCGCCATGGCACCAGGTAGAAGCATTTGGGAGAGGAAGCAAAGGGGGCGAAACGGCTGAAAGAAAATGCAATCTACGGGAAGGTGGAGGGAGCCTGCCGAGGAGCGGGGTGAATCTTTTGGTTTTCACCATGGGCAAACACTAGTCGACGACTTTTCACATCAGCGAGCAGTGGGTTTTACAGGCGGAGTCATCGTGACTAATTACTGCTATGCCTGCTCCTGTCAATCAAAAAAAAATAAAAAAATGCTGCCACGCCTGCTCCCGTCAATAAAAAACTTAAAAATCCTGTCGCGCCTGCCGCACCCAAAGACCAGAGCAATGCCGTGGTGGATATTTAAATTTACCTACCGGCAAGGAGATAAAAAAGGGGTGAAAAAAATGTGGCGGTGGCCTAGCTAATCGGTCGCACTAGCCCAACTAGCTAGCCACCGTGCTTCACTGATGTACTCGGAGGGAAAGGTGGTCTTTCGTGATTTGACGACTCATTTAGTTGCTTTGGCACTATGACCGAGGAGTACCTAGAAAACGCGCGATAGGGCGTCCCACGTCTCGGCAAGGAATAATATATGCGTGCACCACCCGGGAGGACCCTGAAACCGCGCGATAGGGTGTGCCACGTCTTGGACGGAGGAAAAATGTGCGTGTAAAGTTATACTGTATCAGACGTACTACCTATGGTTCAACCTCGAGACCCAGCTAGTCGGTCAAAGACACCCCACAAGCCACACAACTTCATCGTGCTAACGTGGCACGGAGGATAGGTGTGGTTAGCTCCGTCTCGACCAGCCACAACGTCTCTTGTTCTAGGTAATTCTTCTATTTTCCAAGTTTTTAAGTTATAATAACACCATGGCAAGCTAGCGCCGCTCTGCGTGTGTGCCCGTGTGTCTAAAAGTTAGACGATGGAGAGGAGAGAGAGATTGCAGACCTGGGACCCACTAGTAAGTGAGTCAATGGTCATGCACGTGTTGACGAGCCACTCCCTCTACTCTACTCAACATAATACTGTATAAAATCAAGTTATGGAACAAAGCCAACAACCGTTGTTGTTTCAGGCTATCGACTTATGCTTTGTAGTCTAGGTTGCCAGTTCGAATCTCGTCTTTCAGATTTGTTAGTTTTAGGTCCAAATTTGTTAAATGACAAGTGGGACCCCCATGTTTTGTTCTGATATTTCAGTGTAGGATGGTTTTTTTGAACAAACATTTTGCACGGTTAGACAAGTAACGACACGAGTTACATGTATTTTGCAAGTTTACGAACAAAAATGACAGCGGCATAGAATATCACATCCACCTCGCAGCTTAGATGCTATGGTGATATGACTTTTTACATCGTTGGAACTGAAATGGCTTGGGACTAGTCTTTGTAATTATGTGCAATTTCCAAACTCTCCAAGGTTTTTTTGCAAATAAAACATTCAGGCCTCGTGTGTGCCGCTTCATCTTGGATCCAACGGCTCCCCGTTGCTCATATTATGTGCTCCCCATAGCTTAATTAGCCGATATGGTGATACGAGCATCTAGATCGTATGATCTGTGATCAGATGCCACATGCATAGTACTTGTACTTTTTGCGCATTTCCCAAAATCTCTTAGGCGTATATTGCAAAAACATTAAAACCTCCTACTGTGAGCCCTTAGATCTCCATGAACTCGTATCACCATAGAATCTACGGTGCGGGGGAACCTCATATTCTCCCGTGCGAGAAAACATCAGGTGCTCCCACAGCTTGGACTCTACGGTGATACAAGATTCGAGGTCGTTTGATCTAAGATCCAATGGCATCTGAGCAGTCTTTGTGCTTGTAAGTAGTGGCCGAACTCTGGGGGATTTTCTACAAAAAACATTCTAACCACCGAGGAGTTGTTGGGTCACAAATCCAACAGCTCCGAAGAGCTTGTATCACCAAAGCATCTAAGGTGTGGTAGCACATGATATTCTTACATAGAGGAGAATATGATGTCCTCCTTCATCTTAGATGCTACGGTGATACGAGCTTCGAGGTTGTTGGATATGGGATCCAAGGGCATCTGAGTAGTTTTTGTACAAATTGTGTGCAATTGTCAAACTCATCAAGGTTTCTTTTAAAAATATTAAGACATCCTGTGAGCTGCTATATCTCAGATCTACAAGCTCCAAACAACTCGTATCAGTATATAGCATCTAAGGTGTGGGGGCACATGATATTCTCCCGGGGAGGAGGGGGGGTGCAGAACAAATCGGTGTTTGGGAGGGTGGGGACAAATATAATCTAAACAATCCTAAACACAACTTCACAATTTTATCTAAGGTCGAGGGGTTAACCCCCGACAATCTACATAGCTCTACCTAAACACAACATTTGCATGTACTGTAGCACTAGACTTAATATTCATGTTTTTGTTTCCTGTTCATTTTAAATATTGAATTGAGGACCATGCATGTCTTACATTTTAATCCCTTTTTTCCTAAATATTAGTCTTTTTTAGAGATTTCAAATGGACTGCCACATACGGATGTATATAGACATATTTTAGAGTGTAGATTCACTTAGTTTGCTCCGTATGTAGTCACTTGTTGAAATCTCTAAAAGACTAATATTTAGGAATAGAAGGAGTATTTTTGAATTCATGTCATACATGCATGGTTTGGAAAAATAGATGCACTATACTTATTGGATTCTTGTTGTGTTCGTGTGTGTGTGGTCATATGCTTGATACATACAAAGTTTTCTCACCACCATACCGTTCATCTTTTAAATTTGAATTTGCAATGAAAATTTTACTTGGGATACCATGAAATGTGAAATCCTCGTTGAGATCACTATATCAGAAACTTACTCTAATTCAAGAACTCGTCATAAATCAATTACCACGTTGAGATTACTATTTGCAAGGAAAATACAGGCATTGTAATACACATAGATTCGTTCGACAATTTAAAAGATTCATTTCATATACTTGAATGGTAGGTCCCAATGGTGTACCAGCCAGACCTTGGCTCGTGTTGATCCGAAAAAAACAGGCTCGTGTTGATCCTAAAAAAACCGAGATCGTGTCCTTCTGGTGGCGTGCGTGGTACGCACATTAGCCAACCCCAACCAGTCAAGCCTCCGCATTTCGAGTCGAAATATTTGGCGGCCAGAATTCCACCCCCAGGAAATTCCCCTCATGTCCCCAGTCCATAGTGACTACCGATGAACAATGGAGGAATGCTTTAGTAACTAGACAGCGTTACCTACCGTGCGGAGCACGGTTCAATTCCCTCGGTCGCCGCTACCCAAGGTCACCCGTCAAATGCATTGCCTAGTACTAATAGGAGTACCACACTAGGATGAGCACATAATTGAGCTCGTTTGTTCGTGCCTAGTACTTGACTTATTATATCAGGCAATGCACTGGTACGGAGGGATTATCCTTTTACTCTGCATATATAACTTGTCTGAAGTCTAACTAAGCAAAATGTTTGACCAAATCCTTTCTTAAGAAATACAACAGGAAAGATGTATTGCTTGAAAATTTATTGCATGATGCAGGTTATGATATTGTTTCGAATCCTGGATTTTAAATTTTAGAAAATGCAAAAGTGACCAGAAATTCATGAAACTGAGCATGGTCACGTGATATGGCACAAATATTCCTACGTAATTTTTGCTTCAATTTGAGACAGGCTGCTTACGTGAAGTTGCACAAATGAAGAGCCAAGGTATTTTGGAACAAAGACCTATCACGTTAAGGCGAACGCTTCCACTATTGAAACCGTGGGCATTTACGTGCCGCCACGAATCCCGCTTCTCATCGACAGGTGCCGTCCGAGCAAGCGTGTGAGTCGACAGGAGGCGTGTGAGCAGACCCCTGTGCCGGCTGACAGGAGGCGTGCGAGAAGACCGCTGCTCAGGCTCACCGGGAGGCGAGCCCTTTGACCAGGCTCCGCCGCCCACCTTCATCCCAACTGCTCCCACTTTTAATGTCGTCGGTGCCGCAGTTTAAAATCAACCCCGCACTACCTGATATCGCTACAATCTTCTCTCTTCCTCTCCAATTCTCCTGTCGTCTACCTCCAACTAGCCTGACCTAACCGTATGCCATGCCGCATCATGTTGGTCTGCCCTTAGTCTTCCAGTTTCCTGAGGAAGACACCTAGCCAGAGTCTCAAGAACATAAGGCACTTTTGCACGAGCTTTAACCGGCCTTGCGGGAAGACGCCGCGCCTATCCCCGATCCCGTTCTGGCTCCCGCCGCCCCGACTGCGCCAGTGCCCATCCCCATGGCATTGATGGGCTGGGAGCCGCAAATTGTCGCCGAGCTTGATGCCACGGGGTTCCAAGAGGTCCCCGCCGACTTTCACGCGCCCATGCACCTGCCAGCGCATGCGCCTACGTGTGCATTGACATGCGCGCCCGTGCTGGTGCCCGTGCACACGAATGTCTCCGCCGCGCCGTTGCTAGCTGAAGGAAATATGCCCTAGCGGCAATAATAAAGTTATTATTTATTTCCTTATATATCATGATAAAAGTTTAATATTCATGCTAGAATTGTATTAACCAGAAACATAATACATGTGTGAATACATAGACAAACAGAGTGTCACTAGTATGCCTCTACTAGACTAGCTTGTTAATCGAAGATGGTTATGTTTCCTAACCATAAACAAAAGAGTTGTTATTTGATTAACGGGATCACATCATTAGGAGAATGATGTGATTGACATGACCCATTCCATTAGCTTAGCACCCGATCGTTTAGTATGTTGCTATTTCTTTCTTCATGATTATACATGTTCCTATGACTATGAGATTATGCAACTCCCGTTTGCCGGAGGAACACTTTGTGTGCTACCAAACGTCACAACGTAACTGGGTGATTATAAAGGAGCTCTACAGGTGTCTCCAAAGGTACATGTTGGGTTGGCGTATTTCGAGATTAGGATTTGTCACTCCGATTGTCGGAGAGGTATCTCTGGGCCCTCTCGGTAATGCACATCACATAAGCCTTGCAAGCATTGCAACTAATGAGTTATTTGTGAGATGATGTATTACGGAACGAGTAAAGAGACTTGCCGGTAACGAGATTGAACTAGGTATTGGATACCGACGATCGAATCTCGGGCAAGTAACATACCGATGACAAAGGGAACAATGTATGTTGTTATGCGGTCTGACCGATAAAAGATCTTCATATAATATGTAGGAACCAATATGGGCATCCATGTCCCGCTATTGGTTATTGACTGGAGACGTGTCTCGGTCATGTCTACATTGTTCTCGAACCCGTAGGGTCCGCACGCTTAAGGTTTTGATGATAGTTATATTATGAGTTTATGCATTTTGATGTACCGAAGTTTGTTCGGAATCCCGGATGTGATCACGGACATGACGAGGAGTCTCGAAATGGTCGAGACATAATGATTGATATATTGGACGGCTATATTCGGACACCGGAAGTGTTCCGGGTAATTTCGGAGAAAACCGGAGAGCCGGAGGGTTACCGGAACCCCCCCGGGAGAAGTAATGGGCCATAAGGGCCTTAGGGGAGAGAGAGAGGGGCAGCCAAAGGTGGGCTGCGCGCCTCCTCCCCCCTGGTCCGAATTGGACTAGGAGAGGGGGGGGGGGGGCGGCGCCCCCCTTTCCTTCTCCCTCCCCACTTCTTTCCCCCTCCTAGTAGGAGTCCCACTCCTACGAGGAGGAGGACTCCTCCTTGGCGCGCCATATGTGGCCGGACGGCCTCCTCGCCTTGATCCTTTATATACGGGGGCAGGGGGCACCCCTAGACACACAAGTTGATCCACGTGATCATATTCTTAGCCGTGTGCGGTGCCCCCTTCCACCATAGCCCTCGATAATATTGTAGCGGTGCTTAGGCGAAGCCCCGCGACAGTAGTACATCAAGATCGTCACCACGCCGTCGTGCTGACGGAACTCTTCCCCGACACTTTGCTGGATCGGAGTCCGGGGATCGTCATCGAGCTGAACGTGTGCTAGAACTCGGAGGTGCCGTAGTTTCGGTGCTTGATCGGTCGGGCCGTGAAGACGTACGACTACATCAACCAAGTTAACGCTTCCGTTGTCGATCTACAAGGGTACGTAGATCATACTCTCCCCTCTCGTTGCTATGCATCACCATGATCCTGCGTGTGCGTAGGAATTTTTTTGAAATTACTACGTTCCCCATCAGTGGCATCCGAGCCTAGGTTTTATATGTTGATGTTATATGCATGAGTAGAACACAAGTGAGTTGTGGGCGATATAAGTCATACTGCTTACTAGCATGTCATACTTTGGTTCGGCGGTATTGTTGGATGAAGCGGCCCGGACCAACATTACGCGTACGCTTACGCGAGACCGGTTCTCCCGACGTGCTTTGCACATAGGTGGCTTGCGGGTGACAGTTTCTCCAACTTTAGTTGAACCAAGTGTGGCTACGCCCGGTCCTCGCGAAGGTTAAAACAGCACCAACTTGACAAACTATCGTTGTGGTTTTGATGCGTAGGTAAGATTGGTTCTTGCTTAAGCCAGTAGCAGCCATGTAGAACATGCAACAACAAAGTAGAGGACGTCTAACTTGTTTTGCAGGGCATGTTGTGATGTGATATGGTCAAGACATGATGCTAAATTTTATTGTATGAGATGATCATGTTTTGTAACCGAGTTATCGGCAACTGGCAGGAGCCATATGGTTGTCGCTTTATTGTATGCAATGCAATTGCGCTGTAATGCTTTACTTTATCACTAAGCGGTAGCGATAGTCGTGGAAGCATAAGATTGGCGAGACGACAACGATGCTACGATGGAGATCAAGGTGTCGCGCCGGTGACGATGGTGATCATGACGGTGATTCGGAGATGGAGATCACAAGCACAAGATGATGATGGCCATATCATATCACTTATATTGATTGCATGTGATGTTTATCTTTTATGCATCTTATCTTGCTTTGATTGACGGTAGCATTATAAGATGATCTCTCACTAAATTTCAAGATAAAAGTGTTCTCCCTGAGTATGCACCGTTGCCAAAGTTCGTCGTGCCCAGACACCACGTGATGATCGGGTGTGATAAGCTCTACGTCCATCTACAACGGGTGCAAGCCAGTTTTGCACACGCAGAATACTCAGGTTAAACTTGACGAGCCTAGCATATGCAGATATGGCCTCGGAACACTAAGATCGAAAGATCGAGCGTCAATCATATAGTAGATATGATCAACATAGCGATGTTCACCATTGAAAACTACTCCATTTCACGTGATGATCGGTTATGGTTTAGTTGATTTGGATCACGTGATCACTTAGATGATTAGAGGGATGTCTATCTAAGTGGGAGTTCTTGAGTAATATGATTAATTGAACTTAAATTTATCATGAACTTAGTCCCTGATAGTATCTTGCTTGTTTATGTTAATTGTAGATAAATGGCCCATGCTGTTGTTCCGTTAAATTTTAATGCGTTCCTTGAGAAAGCAAAGTTGAAAGATGATGGTAGCAATTACACGGACTGGGTCCGTAACTTGAGGATTATCCTCATTGCTGCACAGAAGAATTACGTCCTAGAAGCACCGCTGGGTGCCAGGCCTGCTGCTGGAGCAACACCAGATGTTATGAACATCTGGCAGAGCAAAGCTGATGACTACTTGATAGTTCAGTGTGCCATGCTTTACGGCTTAGAATCGGGACTTCAACGACGTTTTGAACGTCATGGAGCATATGAGATGTTCCAGGAGTTGAAGTTAATATTTCAAGCAAATGCCCGGATTGAGAGATATGAAGTCTCCAATAAATTCTATAGCTGCAAGATGGAGGAGAACAGTTCTGTCAGTGAGCATATACTCAAAATGTCTGGGTATAATAATCACTTGATTCAGATGGGAGTTAATCTTCCAGATGATTGTGTCATTGATAGAATTCTCCAATCACTGCCACCAAGCTACAAGAGCTTTGTGATGAACTATAATATGCAAGGGATGAATAAGACTATTCTCGAGCTCTTCGCAATGCTGAAAGCTGCGGAGGTAGAAATCAAGAAGGAGCATCAAGTGTTGATGGTCAACAAGACCACTAGTTTCAAGAAAAAGGGCAAAGGGAAGAAGAAGGGGAACTTCAAGAAGAAAAGCAAGAAAGTTGCTGATCAGGCGAAGAAACCCAAGTCTGGACCTAAGCCTGAAACTGAGTGCTTCTACTGCAAGCAGACTGGTCACTGGAAGCGGAACTGCCTCAAGTATTTGGCGGATAAGAAGGATGGCAAGGTGAACAAAGGTATATGTGATATACATGTTATTGATGTGTACCTTACTAGAGCTCGCAGTAGTACCTGGGTATTTGATACTGGTTCTGTTGCTAATATTTGCAACTCGAAACAGGGACTACGGATTAAGCGAACACTTGCAAAGGACGAGGTGACGATGCGCATGGGAAATGGTTCTAAAGTCGATGTGATCGCGGTCGGCACGCTACCTCTACATCTACCTTCGGGATTAATATTAGACCTAAATAATTGTTATTTGGTGCCAACGTTGAGCATGAACGTTATATCTGGATCTTGTTTAATGCGAGACAGTTATTCATTTAAATAAGAGAATAATGGTTGTTCTGTTTATATGAGTAATATCTTTTATGGTCATTCACCTTTGAAGAGTGGTCTATTTTTGATGAATCTCGATAGTAGTAACACACATATTCATAATGTTGAAACCAAAAGATGCAGAGTTGATAATGATAGTGGAACTTATTTGTGGCACTGCCGTTTAGGTCATATCGGTGTAAAGCGCATGAAGAAACTCCGTACCGATGGACTTTTGGAACCCCTTGATTATGAATCACTTGGTACTAGCGAACCGTGCCTTATGGGCAAGATGACTAAAACACCGTTCTCTGGTACAAGGGAGAGAGCAAAAAATTTGTTAGAAATCATACATACAGATGTATGTGGTCCGATGAATGTTGAGGGTCGTGGCGGATATCGTTATTTTCTCACCTTCACAGATGATTTAAGCAGATACGGGTATATCTACTTAATGAAGCATAAGTCTGAAACATTTGAAAAGTTCAAAGAATTTCAGAGTGAAGTTGAAAATCATCGTAACAAGAAAATAAAGTTTCTACGATCTGATCGTGGAGGAGAATATTTGAGTTACGAGTTTGGTCTACATCTGAAACAATGCGGAATAGTTTCGCAACTCACGCCACCCGGAACACCTCAACGTAATGGTGTGTCCGAACGTCGTAATCGTTCTTTACTTGATATGGTGCGATCTATGATGTCTCTTACAAATTTACCGCTATCATTTTGGGGTTATGCTTTAGAGACGGCCGCATTCACGTTAAATAGGGCACCATCAAAATCCGTTGAGACGACACCTTATGAACTATGGTTTGGCAAGAAACCAAAGTTGTCGTTTCTTAAAGTTTGGGGCTGCGATGCTTATGTGAAAAAGCTTCAACCTGATAAGCTCGAACCCAAATCGGAGAAATGTGTCTTCATAGGATACCCAAAGGAGACTGTTGGGTACACCTTCTATCACAGATCCGAAGGCAAGACATTCGTTGCTAAGAATGGATCCTTTCTAGAGAAGGAGTTTCTCTCGAAAGAAGTGAGTGGGAGGAAAGAAGAACTTGACGAGGTAACATAGTACATCACAGAAACCTGTTTCTGCGACACCTACACCAATTAGTGAGGAAGCTAATGATAATGATCATGAAACTTCAGAACAAGATACTACTGAACCTCGTAGATCAACCAGAGTAAGATCTGCGCCAGAGTGGTATGGTAATCCTGTTCTGGAAGTCATGCTACTAGATCATGATGAACCTACGAACTATGAAGAAGTGATGGTGAGCCCAGATTCCGAAAAATGGCTTGAAGCCATGAAATCTGAGATGGGATCCATGTATGAGAACAAAGTATGGACTTTGGTTGACTTGCCCAATGATCGGCAAGCAATTGAGAATAAATGGATCTTCAAGAAGAAGACTGACGCTGACGGTAATATTACTGTCTACAAAGCTCGACTTGTTGCAAAAGGTTTTCAACAAGTTCGAGGGGTTGACTACAATGAGACCTTCTCACCCGTAGCGATGCTTAAGTCTGTCCGAATCATGTTAGCAATTGCCGCATTTTATGATTATGAAATTTGGCAGATGGATGTCAAAACTGCATTCCTGAATGGATTTCTAGAAGAAGAGGTGTATATGATACAACCGGAAGGTTTTGTCGATCCAAAGGGAGCTAACAAAGTGTGCAAGCTCCAGCGATCCATTTATGGACTGGTGCAAGCCTCTCGGAGTTGGAATAAACGCTTTGATAGTGTGATCAAAGCATTTGGTTTTATACAGACCTTTGGAGAAGCCTGTATTTACAAGAAAGTGAGTGGGAGCTCTGTAGCATTTCTGATATTGTATGTGGATGACATATTACTGATTGGAAATGATATAGAATTTCTGGATAGCATAAAGGGATACTTGAATAAGAGTTTTTCAATGAAAGACCTCAGTGAAGCTGCTTACATATTAGGCATAAAGATCTATAGAGATAGATCAAGACGCTTAATTGGACTTTCACAAAGCACATACCTTGACAAGACTTTGAAGAAGTTCAAAATGGATCAAGCAAAGAAAGGGTTCTTACCTGTGTTACAAGGTGTGAAGTTGAGTCAGACTCAATGCCCGACCACTGCAGAAGATAGAGAGAAAATGAAAGATGTTCCCTATGCATCAGCCATAGGCTCTATCATGTATGAAATGCTGTGTACCAGACCTGATGTGTGCCTTGCTATAAGTCTAGCAGGGAGGTACCAAAGTAATCCAGGAGTGGATCACTGGACAGCGGTCAAGAACATCCTGAAGTACCTGAAAAGGACTAAGGATATGTTTCTCGTATATGGAGGTGAAAAAGAGCTCATCGTAAACAGTTACGTTGATGCAAGCTTTGACACTAATCCGGACGATTCTAAATCGCAAACCGGATACGTGTTTACATTAAATGGTGGAGCTGTCAGTTGGTGCAGTTCTAAACAGAGCGTCGTGGCGGGATCTACGTGTGAAGCGGAATACATAGCTGCTTCAGAAGCAGCAAATGAAGGAGTCTGGATGAAGGAGTTCATATCCGATCTAGGTGTCATACCTAGTGCATCGGGTCCAATGAAAATCTTTTGTGACAATACTGGTGCAATTGCCTTGGCAAAGGAATCCAGATTTCACAAGAGAACCAAGCACATCAAGAGACGCTTCAATTCCATCCGGGATCTAGTCCAGGTGGGAGACATAGAGATTTGCAAGATACATACGGATCTGAATGTAGCAGACCCGTTGACTAAGCCTCTTCCACGAGCAAAACATGATCAACACCAAGGCTCCATGGGTGTTAGAATCATTACTGTGTAATCTAGATTATTGACTCTAGTGCAAGTGGGAGACTGAAGGAAATATGCCCTAGAGGCAATAATAAAGTTATTATTTATTTCCTTATATATCATGATAAAAGTTTATTATTCATGCTAGAATTGTATTAACCGGAAACATAATACATGTGTGAATACATAGACAAACAGAGTGTCACTAGTATGCCTCTAGTAGACTAGCTTGTTAATCAAAGATAGTTATGTTTCCTAACCATGGACAAAGAGTTGTCATTTGATTAACAGGATCACATCATTAGATGAATGATCTGATTGACATGACCCATTCCATTAGCTTAGCACCCGATCGTTTAGTATGTTGCTATTGCTTTCTTCATAACTTATACATGTTGCTATGACTATGAGATTATGCAACTCCCGTTTGCCAGAGGAACACTTTGTGTGCTACCAAACGTCACAACGTAACTGGGTGATTATAAAGGAGCTCTACAGGTGTCTCCAAAGGTACATGTTGGGTTGGCGTATTTCGAGATTAGGATTTGTCACTCCGATTGTCGGAGAGGTATCTCTGGGCCCTCTCGGTAATGCACATCACATAAGCCTTGCAAGCATTGCAACTAATGAGTTAGTTGTGAGATGATGTATTACGGAACGAGTAAAGAGACTTGCCGGTAACGAGATTAAACTAGGTATTGGATACCAATGATCGAATCTCGGGCAAGTAACATACCGATGACAAAGGGAACAACGTATGTTGTTATGCGGTCTGACCGATAAAAGATCTTCGTAGAATATGTAGGAACCAATATGGGCATCCAGGTCCCGGTATTGGTTATTGACCGGAGACGTGTCTCGGTCATGTCTACATTGTTCTCGAACCCGTAGGGTCCGCACGCTTAAGGTTTCGATGATAGTTACATTATGAGTTTATGCATTTTGATGTACCGAAGTTTGTTCGGAGTCCCGGATGTGATCACGGACATGACGAGGAGTCTCGAAATGGTCGAGACATAAATATTGATATATTGGACGGCTATATTCGGACACCGGAAGTGTTCCGGGTGATTTCGGAGAAAACCGGAGAGCTGGACGGTTACCGGAACCCCCCCGGGAGAAGTAATGGGCCATATGGGCCTTAGTGGAGAGAGAGAGGGGCAGCCAAAGGTGGGCCGCGCGCCTCCTCCCCCTGGTCCGAATTGGACTAGGAGAGGGGGGGGGGCGCCCCCCCTTTCCTTCTCCCTCCCCACTTCTTTCCCCCTCCTAGGAGGAGGACTCCTCCTTGGCGCGCCATATGTGGCCGGACGGCTTCCTCCCCTTGATCCTTTATATACGGGGGCAGGGGGCACCCCTAGACACACAAGTTGATCCACGTGATCATATTCTTAGCCGTGTGCGGTGCCCCCTTCCACCATAGCCCTCGATAATATTGTAGCGGTGCTTAGGCGAAGCCCTGCGACAGTAGTACATCAAGATCGTCACCACGCCGTTGTGCTGACGGAACTCTTCCCCGACACTTTGCTGGATCAGAGTCCGGGGATCGTCATCGAGCTGAACGTGTGCTAGAACTCGGATGTGCCGTAGTTTCGGTGCTTGATCGGTCGGGCCGTGAAGACGTACGACTACATCAACCAAGTTAACGCTTCCGTTGTCGATCTACAAGGGTACGTAGATCGTACTCTCCCCTCTTGTTGCTATGCATCACCATGATCCTGCGTGTGCGTAGGAATTTTTTTGAAATTACTACATTCCCCATCACTAGCGCCTTTCCCTGCGCGGGTGCCAGTGCCCCCCTTAGTGGCATGGATGGCCACCATCGACCGCTTCCTTGCACCAATGCCAGTCGCCTCCTCCCGCTAGTTGACTCCCTCCTGGAGACCGAAGTCCAGAACATTGTGGCCTTCCTTGAAGCTAGGGCTAACGTCCAGGAGTACGCCAACAATGGCGCAAGATGCCACCGTCGCCATCGGTTAGTGGCCCGACGACACACAGAGCACGGCAGAGGAGCCGCTTCCCACTGCAAGACGCCCCCGCCGCCGCCACGTAATCTAAATTTTCCATGAAAAACGTTCGGATTGCCATGCTTAAAATCCGAACGTTTATCATTTCCGTTTATTTTAGATCGATCGTCATATGAATGTAAAGTCATAGTCAGACTGAACGAAATCTATGGTTTGATCGATTGAATGTTCGGCTAGAGCCATATCAAATTAAATATAAAACGTCATCAAGCCACATGTATTCCTTCTCATCCAACGACCTAGACTACTTCAATGTCGAGCGCTCAACACGTTTAGCGTGCAGTTAATTTCATGTCAAAAATAGTGCTAATCACATAATAACACGCAAATAATATCCTACTTAATATCCGCATGCACTTAATATACTTCCAAATTAACGTGCATTGCACGTACACATTGACTAGTACTACTAGTACGTGAAACTGGTGCCGTAACTTGTGAACGCATCCAGATATGGTCAATGGCAACATCGCCCACGAGTTCTTTGTGTTTGCCCATGCGTCTAAACGCAGAAGGGGGGGAGGAGAGAGAGAGAGCACATGGAACCCACTAGTAAGTGAAGGTGAATAGTACTACATGCTAACGAGCCGGTCCCACTAATGTACTAAAAATAATATTACATGCTATCCATTAAATAGGCTGTGGTAATATAAAAACATTATATGAACAAAGGGGGTACAACAAACATTGTTGTTCTACGTATGTTGCCTATTGACGCGTGGCTTGAAGGCCCTGGTCGCATGTTCGATCCTCGTCCTTTATTTTTTAATTTGTATATGGGTCCAAATTTGTTTCATGACATGTGGGCCCCTCGGTGTGTAGTTTGTAGCACTTTAATTTGTGGGTCGAAATTTGTTCCATTCCAGGTAGACTATCGGTGTGTAGTTTAGTAGCTTATTTGTAATAATTAAAGAGAACAACAGAGTTTTTTTTGCAATAATACCATGGTGCGGCATTGAAGGCGAGAAAGGACGTGTGAGAGAGCGATGACCGAGCCAGAGGGAAATCAATTGGGGGAGGTGCGGGGGTTGCAATGGTGTTTGGAGTAGTTGTGGGCCGAATGCTACGAAAATATAATCTAAACCCACTGGAATAAATGCCTACGCAAATTAATCCAAGGTTGGAGTCCCCCTTGCAATGTAAATAGCTCCGGCTTTGCGAGGGATGGAGAGGTCTCTTCAATGTGTGGAAGATACGGCGTGAGAAAGCGAGGTCAATCGAGAGACATATAGATAGAGAGACAAAGTGAGTGTGGTCTGACATTCATTGAAAAGATATATATGCTCTGGAGAGATATTGTCGGATTGAGGTTTTGGGAAGGGTGAGGGCTGTAAGATAGAGCTTGAGAGATGATCCAGCCATAGACATGTAGATATATTTTGTGCGTTGGAGGAAGCAAGGTCAATCGATTACATATATAAAGGGAGAGAGATTGAGTGAGTGTGGGTCATCGTGCGATCTAAAGAGTGAGACAGGTTGGAGAGAGTGACCTAGATAGACAATGTGCATGAGAGAGTATACAATATGAATTTGTCGATTTGGGCTCAAACGTGGGGATATATCGTTTGTGTCCAAGAAAGAGCGAGGTCAATCGAGACATACAGAGAGAGAGAGAGAGGGAGAGCGAGTGAGCGAGAGAGAGAGATTGAGAGAGCGTAGCCTGCCATGAGGTCGAAAGAGTGGGGGCAGCTTGGATGGACTGACCTAGATAGACAATCTGTGTGAGAGAGTATAGAGTGTGTCGATCGAGGCCCGAATAGGGAGATATATCATTTGTGTGTGAAAGAAAACGAGGTTAATCAAGACTCAGATAAAGAGAGCTAGATTGAGCGAGTGTGGCCCGTCATGCAGAAGAAAGAGTGAGACAGTCTCGAGGTAGTGACCTAGATAGACAACATGCGTGCGTGCGCACGAGAGGTTGGGGGCTAGATAGGCAATGCATGTATCTAGCGAGAGAGAGTGGGAGGGAGGGAGAGAGAGGGAGAGCTCGGCATGGGGTGCAATGGCGGGTGTGTGAGGTAAATACGTTTGGTAACAGAGTGGAAGAAAGGGGGTTGTGTAGTTGAGAGAGTTAGAGATCAAAACATGGAGAGAAAGGATGAACGTGTGTCGGAAACCGATAGCTTCCTAAGGTGGTTAGGAGAGGAAGATTGACTGATACAGGAAGTATGTAGCGTGTGTGCGGGGGGGGGGGGGGCTAAAAACAACATTTGAATGTAGAAAGTATGAGACTTAATATCGATGTTTCAATTCCGTGTACATTGTAAGATTTGAACTGAGGACCATGCATATGGGTAATTATTTCGAATTCGTGCCATATTAGGTTTGGAAAAGTTGACATTGACTCGATTGTTGTGCTATTTTGTAGGTCATATGTTTGAATCCATCAAAGTTTTCTCACTACCATGGTGTTCATCATATACATATGAATTTGTATTAAAAAGTAGCATGGATACCATGAAATGCGAAATTCATGTTAGAATTGGAGATTGCTATGTGACACACACTCTAATTCAGATAACTAATTATGTGACACAGACTCTAATCCACGTTAGCGTGGATACCGTGGATACCATTTTGATTTTTTTTCAAATAACTCCTCATTAATTAATTTATAGTATCTCGTTTCAAATGACTAATTATTTGCAAGGAATACAAGAGCATGGTAATACATACAAATTCATTTGCAAATGAAAGAAGATTCGTTTGCATTCTCAAATGTAGGGGCACCAGGCAGACCAGGTTCATCTCGTGGTGGTCGCGTGTGCCGTACGGACGCTTAGCACCCAGCCACCCACCCCTCCTTCCCTCCCCCTCAAAAAAAGAACGACGACAAAATAAGTTCGCACTTCCATGTTTTGGATTGAAATATCTGGCGGCTCCAATTCCAGCCCTGCAAAATCTCCCTTCTCCACCGTCCCCTTCCACGCCTAGATTGCTCAAATCCCTAATTCGCCGCCAACCCAAGCAAAGTTCGAATCGCCCCTCGTCTCGTCTCTTTCCCCACCTCTGTGCCGGATGACAACGACGAAGACGACGGTCGCGCTTCACCACCGCACCGGGGCTACCTCATCTACGCCCTCGTCCACCGCACCGGGTGGTCCACCGACAACGTCGGCCGCCGCAACCGATATGCCTCACAGATACCGACTTCCACCGCATCATGTGCGCTTCACCGACGCCGTCTCCCACCTCACCAGGGCTACTTCACTGAGCACATCATCACACCTCCGCCCCCAAGGCCGTTGGGGCTTCACCAATGGTCTCGTCCACCGCATCGTAACGTTCCGCTGCCACTCAAGATCTACATCCGTGCGCAGCCAGCCAACGCCAACACATCACCCTCAACGGCTCTGAAGTGACTTGCACTCTAGCTAGGCGAGCATGCCCAAACACCGGCCCGAACTAGGTATCCACACATCACTCCCTTGTGCACTGTTCTGATGATGTTTGGATATCCTTTCACTGATCTCTTAGCTTACACGCCTATGCAACTCTGACTTTAACTCTTGTTTCTTATGGAGATATCATCTGAAACAAGCAAAACCATTTTTAGCGAAGCATGACGGCGCTACGGGATCTGGTACACATCCTGCACACCCGTATAACCTTGTAAGTATCTGTCCTCTGGTACAACAGCAAGGTCGATTCCTCTTATTTGATCAACCATTCGTCATGTCAAAAATGCAGAGGGGGATGCAAGGAGCACAAGGCCTGCACATCCAAGCAAGTGGTAACATGGACTTGTACATGGAACATCCCAAGCACAAGCACAGCTGCAGTGAGCCTGTACAGCGAGCTAGCGTAAGTCCCTGCATTTCGTTAATCCGTACTAGCCTGCATGTATGATTTGTGTGCAGTGGCGGATCCATGAATTCAAGTTACCAGGGGCGAACATTTAACTTAAAAAATATGAAGGCACTTGCACTCCGAAAATCAACATAACTTGAGAAATGTGAAGCTACATGCACTTTGAAAACCAGCTAATGATCCAAAGTAGTTCATATTATAAAACACTAAATGATGCAAGCACCAAAAAACACAAAATGCTACATGGTGTAAAAGGACTACTAACATGGTCTGTACTTGCTTGAATTATTCGTTCTCTAGCTGAAAATATCGAAGTGTAATTGCACCTATAACCAGTGCGCAAACTGCATATCAATATATCTATCCTGCACAAGTATGCCAATAGTTTCCAAAAACATATTAGACAAGTATTTATGCTGCGTTGTCATGATACGGGGACTTTCTGGTAGATGGCCTCGACATTTCCTGAAGCCATGAAAATGTACTATAATTTGCTTGTCATCAATGCCTGCAAATCTCTATGTCTCTCTCAATGTAGCTGATCATCATTAGACACTAAATCCTTCAATGGGACCTTGCAAAAAGCTTGCATTAGATCCCTCATTAGACACTATATGTTCATCACCAGGAGCATGTAAAATGTTTGCATCAAATCCTTCATTAGCAGTCTGTTCATTAGACACTTCAGGTTCAAGAACAACATGAGCTTGTATGTTTGCACCGGAAACTTGATTAGATACATCAGATTTAGTCAGTTCAGTATTGATTGGGGGAGTTATAAAATAAGCAGAAATTGTTTTCATTTTCTCATAGATTCCCTACGTACAAGCAGTTTCACAACACCGACAGGTTTAACTATTGGCTAGAAATTGAACAGTTGAATTAGATATAATCAGGGATGTGATGTACCTGCTCGTTGCGCGTGCTGCTCTTGCAAGTTGCGACTGTCCGTTTGCGCAAGCTCGATGCCATGCCTGTGCTGCCGCCGCTGCCTCCCACGCAGGCTACACCAAGGGCTGGATTTTCATCTTCTTGTCCTTCCATTCGCTTGAAGCCCGATGACCGCCCTCCAACGAGGGCGCGAGGAAGTGCTGTGTTGGTCTGTCCAGTAGCGGCTAGGTTAGGAGCGAACCAGACTGGAGGCTGGAGGGAATGAATTGGGATTTTTCCTACGGTCGATCGATACGGGAGGCGCTCGTTTGGGCCGCGAGCCTGCTATAGGGCCTGCCTTGCACTTACGTTATTGGCCCATCCAAATTGAAACTTTTTTCTTCATTTTTTACATTGCCTGCTCGTGCGTTGGGACGAACATAACTAGCCTTGGCCAACCTAGACGACTCAAACTAGGTGCACAGTTTCCAGCCACCCAAGGCGGCCACCCATACCAGCCCCTATAGTGGCGTCGCCCCTTTTTGCGTGTATGAGGGGGGTAGTGAAAAATATTCCAGCGCACTTTTGATTTACCCGCAGAATGGTTGAATTACTTGTTTATATGAACTGAGTTTGCCAATAATGTGAAGGATGCCAGTCTTTTCATCCTATTGTAGATTGCTTAGATCTCGATATGCCAAATGTAATCGCATGAAATATACAGTAAAAGCCAGTGTGATGTGTGTGGCTACAACTAGTCTGACTACACGTCCTCATATAACATATCAAGGATGCACCATCTTACCAGATTAACCATTCGACTTACCAATGCAGTGTGGAAAGAAAGAAGTATTGGGACTGCATATCCAAGCAATTGATGCCATGGACTCCTTCGTAGAACCTTGTAAGCCAAAAAGAAGTTGCAGTGTGCCTGTACAAAGAGCTAGCGTAAGTTCAGTTACCTGCTTCTCGGAATTTTAGTTAGCCACTTATTGCAAAATTGTTCAATTATGTTGCTTGGCTTAATTTAGTTTGCTACTGATTACATAATGCCATAGCCTGTTAATCCTATTATAGACTGCGCCCATCTATATGTTTGATACTTACTATTACGAATTACCTGTTTTCCTGAACTTAAATAGCTACTTAAGCACGTAGATAGCTGGTCATATGTACTTCTAGGGTGCAGCAGAATTCACGTGTAATTTACGTTCTGATACCCTGCTTGTCTAAATGGTTTGCTGTTATCACTTGTAGCACTAGTAATGTTTGCATGTTCATAGATAGACAACTATCAGGTTTATATGAGGCACACCATTTTTTAACTTATACATGTTTTGGAATCATTTTGCTTACATCAAAGAAATTTACAGATGTCTGTGTTGCTGGTAAACGGTACCGACTTGTTAGTTTAATACGTTGCCATGAACTTGTTAGTTTTACTAGTTCATGTGTAATTAAATACGTTGCCAAAACTAGTTAGTTTTACTAGTTTGATGTTAGTTTCTTATGCATCTTGCAAAACTTCATTTATTGATTGCTAACATTCAAGTTTGCAGGATCCAACTGAAACTCCGTTGGCACAACAGGTATGTTTTGAGAAACTTCCTTGTTTACCTGGTTTGCTGCTGTTACTTGTTGCTGTAATCATCTTACCAATTTCAAGTTTTCAGGATCCAATTTGAAGTCCAATTTCACAGCAGGTACATTTTCAATAATATATTTGTGTAACAGGTTTGCTGCTGTAACTTGTTGCTCTAATCAAGTTACTGACTACTCAGCTTTTCAGGATCCAAGAGAAACTCCAATGCAACAGCATGTTCCTTTTGCAAAACTTGTATGTTTAACTGCTTTGTTGCTGCAACCGGTTGCTCTAATCATGTTACTGGCTACTCAACTTTTCAGGATCTAAGAGAAACTCCAATGCCACAACAAGTACCTTTTGCAAAACTTGTTTGTTTAACTGCTTTGTTGCTGCAACAACCAGTTACAATGATGTTAATAACTACTTTTCAGCATGCAATTGAAACTCTTTATTTCCTTGTTTTATTAACTGGTTTGCTGTTATAACTCCTAGTTGAGATGTTTTGCTAACTTCAACTTTTCGGAATCCAATCGGAACTTTAATGGCAAAACAGGTTAGCCGAAGATCAAAGAGCGAGGTCCCCATGGACGTTGTATCATCCCACAACAGTGGCACCGGCCCATCGTGCATCATGAATTGCCAACTGCTGATGCTCTAGAGGCCAAATTAGTGGTAGAAGAGATTTTGCTTCTGCACTTAGAGATGAAGTTGACATGTTGAGGAAGCAAACAACACAATCACAAGTAGTACTCAAGACAACCATTAAATATTTGGTGGATTTCAAAATGAAGCAAGCTGAGACTGACCGCATTGTTAAGGTCCCAAAGGAAAAAAGGAAATTAAATTCCAACTTGGTAAATCATAGGTGAAATGTTCTTTCCATCGTTGAATAACCTTTGTGTTGTTTGTTCATGTATTCGATCAAACCATTTGTTTTAGAGATCATGTAATAATTGTTTTTTGTTTTTTGGTTTGTAATTTTATTTGAGCACAAGTCTGTATTAATTGATAATACTCGGAGACATTTCATTTTGATTGCTGTGACAGACCTACAAATATGCCAATCGGGCTGAATGTGCATTCAACAATAATAGCAGTATAGATGAACCATAAGTGGCACGCATCGAAAAGGGCCAAGATGCTGTACTAGCTTTGGTAAAAAAGGATGCTCTTCTAGCAAAAAAAGTACAGCGGCCTGGCTTATGTATGTTAGTTGATATTATTGATCCATATACTCTATAAGTGTTTATATGTTTGTTAGTTTTGTACATTATTGGTTGATTGACTCGGTATTTGAATCTTGATACATCGCTTGTGTACATATCTAAATGGGAGTACACATTATGCTGCGTGTGACATTCGAGTTGGACATAAAGTGTTCCAAATATTCGAATTCACCTTACACTGGATTCTAGCTTCTGAATTCGAGTATCGACATTTGTAAATCATATTCATATATGACAGTGGAATACATCTTTGTCGTGCTTTTGAAGATATATATAAAAACACATAGAACGATTTATAAATATTCGTATAGGAATACAAAATGGATTCGAATTTAGTTGCCATGGTAAACATGGATGCTTATTGTCCCAAAATTCGAAAGAAGCGGCAAAATGTCCACTCCCACATCGGCTACCCGAAGCGAAGTGTTTGGGAGATGGAAATTACTGTCTACCCCATACATGGACAATCCATCGTCCTGATTTCCACTACTCTCAATAGGGGTAGGTTAGTAACTTCAATTAGATGTGACATGACCGCCTCTGAGCCCATTCCGACACGGTGGGCGCCAAACATGGGCGGCGAAACACATTTGATTCAAGCTCATCCGAAAGAACTCTGTTTCTCCCTCCATTTCCCCATTCATACACGGTGTGCGGCAAAACAAACTCGACTCGGCCGAAATCGATGTAGGCAAATATTTTCAATAGGGGCAGGTTTGTAACTTCACTCAGACGTGACACAACCGCCCTACCTATTAGCCCCATTCATACATCAGGGGGGCCAACCATGGCCGCCAAAACACCCTCTCCTCGCCCAAAATCTCTTTGGGCAAATATTTGCGAGATGTGAGATTACCGTCCTATCCCCAACCGACGAGACGTCCAAATTTTAAACGGGGGCTAAGTTCGTAACTTTCCCATATTTCAGACAAGTGCGTCCAAAAAACAAGGTTCCCCATACCTCTCCCTCCATTTTCCCATTCATACACCGTCCATGCTAGAACACCATCCCCACACCAGCCTCCTCCGTCCGCCACCCATCCATCGCCACCGTCCTCCACCCCATCCATCGCCGCCGTCCTCGACCCCATCCATCGCTACCATCCTCCACCATACCGGAGCGCCTACCAAGACCGCGTCTTCCACTACTAGAGATGGACGTTTCTCATCCATAGTGACGGACCAAGAGCCTTGCATCGCGTCCTCTTGCTTCATCGTCGCCGTCGTCCTCTTTGCCGGGGAAGCTCACACGACCTTCTCTTTCACCGCAACGGGACTTATCCCCCGATGCACCCATCTACCATCGCAGATCTGCTTCAATGCCACCGACAGCCATCGCACCCCCGATGCCTACACAGCGCCACAAGAGAGGTGGTACTTCATATCTCCACAACTTTTTGATCTCAACCAGAAAATAGATCGTAACTTGGTTACTGTACTTTCTTTTTAGCTCTTAGAATTTAGTTCTTAGTTCGAAGCAAACAATGGATGCTAAATAGCATTCCCCCGATTTGCAGCTTTAAATCTGCCATGGCACAGTCATAATAGGGTTTAATTGATCATGCTGAGGGTTTAATTGATCATGTCGGTTCCGTGGTGGTTTCTTTAATAGAAATCAGAGGGGAAACCCTCTTTTCCTAAAAAAATGCTTAGGGTTTCCCCCTTTTACGTGCTTCGTGTCATAATAGCACTACTCCACCCGTCAAGCTAAACAAGCTTAGTTGTTCAAATACAAATCTAATATTATTAAAATAGAGTCATTTAATTGGTCAGCTAAATGTTCCTAATTTGGTTTCGAAAATGTGTGTTCACCGCTCGGGTGTGTATCTCTACCGGGTGCCTGTTACGTCTTGAGCTTGCGTTGGTTTTCCCCGAAGAGGAAGGGATGATGCAGCAGAGTAGCGTAAGTATTTCCCTCATTTTTGAGAACCAAGGTATCAATCCAGTAGGAGCCCACGCTGAAGTCCCTCGTACCTACACAAAGCGATAGCTACCCGCAACCAACATGATTAGGGGTTGTCAAGCCCTTCACGGTCACTTATGAGAGTGAGATCTGATAGATATAATATTTTTGGTATTTTTGGTATAAAGATGCAAAGTAAAAAGTAAAAGCAAAGTAAAAAGCAAAGAAAGATTAAAGTGATGGAGATTGATATGATGAGAATAGACTCGGGGGCCATAGGTTTCACTAGTGGCTTCTCTCAAGAGCATAGGTATTTTACGGTGGGTGAACAAATTACTATTGAGCAATTGACAGAATTGAGCATAGTTATGAGAATATCTAGGCATGATCATGTATATAGCATCAAGTCCGTGAAAAGTAGATCGAAACAATTCTGCATCTACTACTATTACTCCACTCATCGACCGCTATCCAGCATGCATCTAGAGTATTAAGTTAAAAACAGAGTAACGCCTTAAGCAAGATGACATGATGTAGAGAGATAAATTCATGCAATATGAAATAAACCCCATCTTGTTATCCTCGATGGCAACGATACAATACGTGCCTTGCTGCCCCTTCTGTCACTTGGTAAGGACACCGGAAGATCGAACCCAAAGCTAAGCACTTCTCCCATGGCAAGAACTACCAATCTAGTTGGCCAAACCAAACGGATAATTCGAAGAGACTTGCAAAGATAACCAATCATACATAAAAGAATTCAGAGAAGATTCAAATATTATTCATAGATAGACTTGATCATAAACCCACAATTCATCAGTCTCAACAAACACACCGCAAAAAGAAGATTACATCGAATAGATCTCCACAAGAGAGGGGGAGAACTTTGTATTGAGATTCAAAGAGAGAGAAGAAGCCATCTAGCTACTAACTATGGACCCGAAGGTCTGAGGTAAACTACTCACACTTCATCGGAGAGGCTATGATGATGTAGAAGCCCTCCGGGATGACGGCCCTCTTCCGGCAGAGCTCCGGAACAGGCCCCGAGATGGGATCTCGTGGATACAGAAAGTTGCGGCGGTGGAATTAGGTTTTTGCCTCATGTTCTGATCGTTTGGGGGTACGTGTGAATATATAGAGGAAGAAGTACGCCGGAGGAGCAACGAGGGGCCCAAGTCTACTGGGCCCCTTTTGTTCCTTGGAGCAGGGTCCAAGTTTACTGGATCACGTTCAGTGAGAAAATCATGTTCCCGAAGATTTTATTCCGTTTGGACTCCGTTTGATATTCCGTTTCTTCGAAACACTGAAATAGGCAAAAAAACAGCAATTCTAGGCTGGGCCTCCGGTTAATAGGTTAGTCCCAAAAATAATATAAAAGTGGAAAATAAAGCCCAATATAGTCCAAAACAGTAGATAATATAGCATGGAGCAATCAAAAATTATAGATACGTTGGAGACGTATCAGTGCCCATGGTGGGTCGCGGCCCACCCTGGGATTTTGGGTCGGCCGAGGCCCCGATTCCCCTATGTTCTGCTGCGCGCTTCCGATCTCTATTCGCCCCCAGCCGCCTGCCTCGCCGGCGACTTGCTGTCCCCGGACGGCATGAATCTAGGAGGAGACGCCGGACTAACAGGAGGTTAGGAGCCGCTTGCCCAACAGCGTCACCGCTGCCCGGGCGCGTCGTCGTGCCTACCTTCCCAGTCCATTCAGGGCTCAGGCGTGCAACACCCACTAAGCCAACCCGATTTATCCTGAGATACGTCCTCAACACTCAGCAGCCACTCCTCATCATCCATTTTCTAATTGATTCATTACTCATTAGGCAGGACTGTCATTAGGGTTTGTTGTGTGCTAAGTGCTACCTACACTTAATGGTTCAGATGTATTTCAGTAATCTTTAGTACCAATAAAGTTCACATGGTTTCAAAATTCCAGCCCTAGGAACATACACTAGTCATTTTGGATTGTTGGTCGTAGTGACATTGTCCCAGATTACTACAGCATGCCGAGTTTGTTGACAATTTGACTTGTCTTTCTTACTCATTCAATATGATATCCAATTATTCACGTCGATTAGTTGCAAACAATAAGTTCTAGACAAACTTCTTGATTCAGATTTTGGACGGTCTCTTATTGAAGTTACAATTCTGCATACCTGTCCTAGTAAGCTCACAAGTAAATGATTGATTCACTACATCTATGCTTGCCTTGTCATATTTGTTGTCAATATTCTTTTAGGGTGGACCACCCTCTTCCAAAATATCGGGACCGTAGACATGAGTGAATAGTATTTCTCTGTGTGATCTCTTCCGTCATGTGTGGGAAACAAGCACTGCATTGTATAGAAAGAAAGTGTCATTTCCAGCTTTTACATAGACTACGATCTTTTACATGGAATACAATCTGCCTACTTGCTTTGTGCACTACCAGCACTCCACCCTTGAAGCTAAACATGAAAGTGCGTTATATCGACTAGAGGGGGGGGGGTGAATAGGCAATTTTTATGAAATTCTTCACTGAGGAATTTGCCGGTGAGGAAATTCCTTAGCGAAGAACTACTAGCAGCGGAATAAGTACTCGTAGTAAACACAACAGAATACAAGCATAGTCATCATGATGAAATGAAGACAGGCACAGAGTACAGGAAGCGTAATCACAGGATAACACAAGATGAAGACAAACAGACTAAAGAAATTGAATCTGAGGAAATTGAGAAAGTCTTCAGTCAAAGTCTTCAAACACAGATATGAACAAACATACAGCACAATTATGAGGAAATGAAATATTTGAGGAAATAGAACCAGTAAGCTCGGTGAAGACAATGATTTGGTAGACCAGTTCCAACTGCTGTCTCAGTTGTACGTCTGGTTGGAGCGGCTGAGTATTTAAACTCGAGGACACACAGTCCCGGACACCCAGTCAAGGACACTTAGTCCAAGACACCCAGTCCTCACCGTATTCTCCTTGAACTAAGATCACACAAACCTCGTCCAATCACTCGTGGAAAGTCTTCAGGTGACTTCCACACCTTCACAAACTTGGTCACCCGGCGATCCACAATTCCTCTTTGATGCTCTAGACCATGATGCCTAACCGTCTGAAAGAAGCACAGTCTTCAAAGGTAACAAGCATCAGATCCACTCAGGATCAATCTCTTCAGTGATGCTCAATCACTTGGGGTTTGTAGGTGTTTGGGTTTTGGGTTTTTGGTTTTTCCTCACTTGATGATTTTCGCTCAAAGTCCTCGAAGGATGGGATGCTCTCAAATGACAAGTGTCAGTTTCTCTCGGAGCAGCCAACCAGCTAGTGGTTGTAGGGGGCAGCTATTTATAGCCTAGGGAGCAGCCCGACATGATAAGACATAAATGCCCTTCAATGATATGACCGTTAGGTGGATAGATATTTTGGAACATCTGGCGCATAGCACAGCAACGGTCGGAATTTTGAGTAGCAAAATTCTCAGGGCTATCATGTTCCTCACTATGTAGACAATCCGCACTGGCGAATTCCTAACTCCTCAGTCAGGACAAATTCCTCAGAGACCAGAAGAACTTCGTCTCTGTCACTGAAGAAATTGTATTGAACTATATGAGATTTCCAATGGCTTCACTCGAAGGGATTGGTAGGTGTAGGATTTTGAGTTGAGGATCACATGGAAATTTTTCCTCAGTATTTCCTCGACCCCCTTTAACAGTATGGTGTTTCCTATGACTCAAGAAAGAGAAAAACAAAACTATGAAAACAAAAGTCTTCAAGCTTCATATTCCTCGCATGAATATCAAGTCTTCACGGACACACCAATTTCTTCACTTTCAAAGTCTTCATGAAGGTCTTCAAAAATACCAAAATCTTCAGTCGAAGATATTCATTTTTAGGGGTCGACTTTTCCTGTAAATATCAAACTCCTCATAGACTTATAGACCTGTGTACACTCACACACGCATTAGTCCCTTAACCTATAAGTCTTCAATACACCAAAATCACTAAGGGGCACTAGATGCACTTACAATCTCCCCCTTTTTGGTGATTGATGACAATATAGGTTAAGTTTTCAACGAGGATAAACATATGAAGTGTAAATACTGATATTTAGGAATTTGATTGCAAGATATATAAGAACTCCCCCTGAAGATGTGCATAGTGAGGAATTTGCTTTTGAAGCAATGCACACTTGAAGAGTTGAATCATGGAGATCTCTCCCTATATCTTGTAATTCATACACGCATTTAACATATAATATGAAGAATTTGAAATGCATGATGAAATATGGTGCCTGATGAAATTCAGTATGTGTGCAATAATATTGACGAGGAATAAGCATGCAGAAAAGAGTATCAGAGCATAGTGCATCAAAAGTATCAGAGCACCACCGGGTTTAAGATTACAACTCGATCCAATAAAGTTTCAGAAGAACGAGAGTTGTAACTTAGCGAAAAAACATTGTATATGGGCGATAAAATAGACCCGCTTGAAGACTAACTCAAATTTCTCCCCTTTTGTCATCAAATGACCAAAAGGATCGAAACTGAGGACTAACGCCCCTCAAGATAATCAAGTTGATGAAGGAGCACCAGCATTGTTGGGGTCGTTGGTTGATGTAGGGCCTGCCGCAGTGTCGTCTAAATCTTCATGTTCATCAGTGTTGCGCGATGAAGAATATGAGCTGGCCACCAGAGAAGGAACCTTGACCTTCTTGAATTTCTTCGGTGGAGGTGCAGACCAGTCAAAATCTTCATTAATACCCATTTTCTTCAGATCTTCTTCACCATACAGATGAGACAGGATTGCCCAGGTGCGACCAAAGACTTGATGGAGGTAGTAGTGGTTTTTCTTCACTGCATTTTGTGTGGCAGTCATGTTGTGAAGAAGTGAACCAAACTGACGCTTAACCCATTTGTGATTTCGATCCACCTTCTGGTGAAGACTAAGCAGAAGTTCACGATCTGTCATCACGCGCGGAGCAGTGGCTTGAGGAGTGGACTTGGGAGCATTGGCAGAGTCATGTGTGGCAGAGTCATCATTGGTGGAATAAGATGCAGCTTTGCGAAACTGACCATCCAATGGACGAATGCCTTCATCAATTACAGCTGGTGCCTTGCCCTTTCCATCAACTGAGGAATATGTCTGCTTGAGGACTTCAATTGGGGGCAAGTAGCTGAGATGATTCTGGAAATCATCTTTGTAGTTGAGTGAAGACCTTGTCCTGAGGAATCTCATGATCCAAGGTGCATAAGGCTTCAGCTCAAACGGAGACAGTGCAACATTGGCCATAGTCCGTATGAAGAAATCATGATAGTTGACAGGAATGCCATGAACGATGTTGAATACCAGATTCTTCATGATGCCAACAATTTCCTCATCAGATGAGTCGTGGCCTTTGATAGGACTGATTGTCCTTGTAACAATATGATAGACAGTTCTGGGCATGTACAGCAATTCCTTCACGAGGAATTATGTTCGTGGTGCCTGACCTGGTTTCAAAGGCTTCATCAGCACTTGCATGTAATGATGTGTGAGCTCAGGTTCACTGTAGATGCAGCGAGCTTCTTCAAGGGGAGGACTGAGTGGTAGATCACAAAGCAATTCAGAGGCTGGTGCAGTGTAGTGAGTGTTTTCATACATCCAGTCCAGCACCCATGAATTCACATCTTCAGCATTTCCGGTGATGTGCGGCGTTGCATAGAATTGAAGAATCAGTTCTTCATTCCAATCCAGATGTCAGAGCAAAAATTGAGCAGTCCAGCATCGTGAAGAACACTGAGGACTGGTGCGAAGCACGGCAGAGATTCCATATCCACGTGAGGAATATGCTCATGGTAGAAAATCTTCTCCTTGTTGAACAGCACTGAGGAATAGAAATTGGCTTGACTAGCAGTCCAGAAAATACTTCGTTGGATCTTGATCATAGTGATACACATAATCATAATATTGGAACCAAAAGATGCAAAGTTAATAATGATAGTGCAACTTATTTGTGGCACTGCCGTTTAGGTCATATTGGTGTAAAGCGCATGAAGAAACTCCATGCTAATGGGTTTTTGGAATCACTTGATTATGAATCAGTTCATGCTTGCGAACCATGCCTCATGGGCAAGATGACTAAAACGCCGTTCTCCAGAACTATGGAGCGAGCAACTGACTTATTGGAAATAATACATACTGATGTATGAGATCCGATGAGTGTTAAGGCTCGTGGCGGGTATCATTATTTTCTGACCTTCACAGATGATTTGAGCAGATATGGGTATATCTACTTAATGAAACACAAGTCTGAAATATTTGAAAAGTTCAAATAATTTCAGAGTGAAGTGGAGAATCATCGTAACAAGAAAATAAAAGTTTCTACGATATGACCGCAGAGGTAAAATATTTGAGTTACGAGTCTGGCCTTCAGTTAAAACAATGTGAAATAGTTTCACTACTCACGCCACCTGGAACACCACAGCATAATGGTGTGTCCGAACATCATAACCGTACTTTATTAGATATGGTGCGATCTATGATGTCTCTTACCGATCTACCACTATCGTTTTGGGGTTATGCATTAAAGACAGCTGCATTCACATTTAAAAGGGCACCATCTAAGTCCGTTGAGACGACACAATCTGAACTGTGGTTTGGCAAGAAACCAAAGTTGTCGTTTCTTAAAGTTTGGGATTGTGATGCTTATATGAAAAAGTTTCATCCTGATAAGCTCAAACCCAAATCGGAGAAATATGTCTTCATAGGATACCCAAAGGAGACTATTGGGTACACCTTCTATCAAAGATCCGAAGGCAAGACATTCGTTGCTAAGAATGGATCCTTTCTAGAGAAGGAGTTTCTCTTGAAAGAAGTGAGTGGGAGGAAAGTAGAACTTGATAAGGTAATTGTACCTTCTCCCTTATTAAAAAGTAGTTCATCACAAGAAATCCGTTCCTGTGACTACTACACCAATTAGTGAGGAAGACTAATTATGATGATCATGTAACTTCAGATCAAGTTAATACCGAATCTCGTAGGTAAACCAGAGTGAGATCCGCACCAAAGTGGTACGGTAATCCTGTTCTGGAAGTCATGTTACTAGACCATGATGAACTTGCGAACTATGAGGAAGCGATGATGAGCCTAGATTCCACGAAATGGCTTGAGGCCATGAAATCTGAGATGAGATCCATGTATGAGAACAAAGTATGGACTTTGATTGACTTGCCCAATGATCGGCGAGCCATTGAGATTAAATGGATCTTCAAGAAGAAGACGGACGCTGATAGTAGTGTTACTATCTACAAAGCTAGAATTGTCGCAAAAAGGTTTTCGACAAGTTCAAGGTGTTGACTATGATGAGAGTTTCTCACTCGTATCTATGCTTAAGTCTGTCCGAATCATGTTAGCAATTGCCGCATTTTATGAAATCCAGCAAATGGATGTCAAAACTGCATTCCTGAATGGATTTCTAGAAGAAGAGTTGTATATGATGCAGCCGGAAGGTTTTGTCGATCCAAAAGGAGCTAACAAAGTGTGCAAGCTCCAGCGATCCATTTATGGACTGGTGCAAGCCTCTCGGAGTTGGAATAAACGCTTTGATAGTATGATCAAAGCATATAGTTTTATACAGACTTGCGGTGAAGCCTGTATTTACAAGAAAGTGAGTGGGAGCACTAGAGCATTTCTGATAAGTATATGTGAATGACATATTGTTGATCGGAAATAATGTAGAATTATTCTGCAAAGCATAAAGGAGTGTTTTTAAAGAATTTTTTCAAAGAAAGACCTCGGTGAAGCTGCTTACATATTAAGCATCAAAATCTATAGAGATAGATCAAGACGCTTGATAAGTTTTTTCAATGAGTACATACCTTGACAATATTTTGAAGTAGTTCAAAAATGGAACAGTCAAAGAAAGAGTTCTTGGCTGTGTTACAAGGTATGAAATTGAGTAAGACTCAAAGCCCAACCACGGCAGAAGATAGAAAGAGAATGAAAGTCATTCCCTATGCCTCAGCCATAGGTTCTATAAAGTATGCCATGATGTGTACCAGATCTATTGTATACCCTACATTGTGTTAAGCAAGGGAGTACAATAGTGATCTAAGAGTAGATCACTGGACATTGGTCAAAATTATCCTTAGTGGAATAAGGAAATATTTCTCGATTATGGAGGTAAAAAAAAGGTTCGTCGTAAAAAGTTACGTCGATGCAAGTTTTGACACAGATCTGGATGACTCTAAGTCTTGATCTAGATACATATTGAAAGTGGGAGAAATTAGCTAGAGTAGCTCCGTGCAGAGCATTGTAGACATAGAATTCGCAAAATACCTAAGGATCTGTATGTGACAGACCCGTTGACTAAAATTATCTCACAAGCAAAACATGATCACACCTTAGTACTCTTTGGGTGTTAATCACATAAATGATGTGAACTAGATTATTGACTCTAGTAAACCCTTTGGGTATAGGTCACATGACGATGTGAACTATGGGTGTTAATCACATGGTGATGTGAACTCTTAGTGTTGAATCACATGGCGATGTGAACTAGATTATTGACTCTAGTGCAAGTGGGAGACTGAAGGAAATATGCCCTAGAGGCAATAATAAAGTTATTATTTATTTCCTTATATCATGATAAATGTTTATTATTCATGCTAGAATTGTTTTAACCGGAAACATAATACATGTGTGAATACATAGACAAACAGAGTGTCACTAGTATGCCTCTACTTGACTAGCTCGTTAATTGAAGATGGTTATGTTTCCTAACCATAAACAAAAGAGTTGTTATTTGATTAACGGGATCACATCATTAGGAGAATGATGTGATTGACATGACCCATTCCATTAGCTTAGCACCCGATCGTTTAGTATGTTGCTATTTCTTTCTTCATGACTTATACATGTTCCTATGACTATGAGATTATGCAACTCCCGTTTGCCGGAGGAACACTTTGTGTGCTACCAAACGTCACAACGTAACTGGGTGATTATAAAGGAGCTCTACAGGTGTCTCCAAAGGTACATGTTGGGTTGGTGTATTTCGAGATTAGGATTTGTCACTCCGATTGTCGGAGAGGTATCTCTGGGCCCTCTCGGTAATGCACATCACATAAGCCTTGCAAGCATTGCAACTAATGAGTTAGTTGTGAGATGATGTATTACGAAACAACTAAAGAGACTTGCCGGTAACGAGATTGAACTAGGTATTGAGATACCGACGATCGAATCTCGGGTAAGTAACATACCGATGACAAAGGGAACAAAGTATGTTGTTATGCGGTCTGACCGATAAAGATCTTCGTAGAATATGTAGGAGCCAATATGAGCATCCAGGTTCCACTATTGGTTATTGACCGAAGACGTGTCTCGGTCATGTCTACATTGTTCTCGAACTCGTAGGGTCCGCACGCTTAAGGTTTCGATGACAGTTATATTATGAGTTTATGCTTTTTGATGTACCGAAGTTTGTTCGGAGTCCCGGATGTGATCACGGACATGACGAGGAGTCTCGAAATTGTCGAGACATAAAGATTGATATATTGGAAGCCTATATTTGGATATCGGAAGTGTTCCGGGTGAAATCGAGATTTTACCGGAGTACCGGGAGGTCAGTGAAACCCCACGGGAGGTATATGGGCCTTAGTGGGCTTTAGTGGAAGAGAGGAGAGGTGGCCAGGGCTGGGCCGCGTGCCCCTCCCCCCTAGTCTGAATAGGACAAGGAGAGGGGGGCGACGCCCCCGCTTCCCTCTCTCTCTCCTCTTTCCCCCTTCCTGAATCCTATTCCAACTAGGAAAGGGGGAGAATCCTACTCCCGGTGGGAGTAGGACTCCTCCTGGCGCGCCCTCCTCCTGGCCGGCCGCACCCGCCCTTGATCCTTTATATACGGGAGCAGGGGGCACCCCTAAACACACAAGTTGATCCACGTGATCATATTCTTAGCCGTGTGCGGTGCCCCCTTCCACCATAATCCTCGATAATATTGTAACGGTGCTTAGGCGAAGCCCTGCGACGGTAGTACATCAAGATCGTCACCACGCCGTCGTGCTGACGGAACTCTTCTCCGACACTTTGCTGGATCGGAGTCCGGGGATCGTCATCGAGCTGAACGTGTGCTAGAACTCGGAGGTGCCGTAGTTTCGATGCTTGATCGGTCAGGCCGTGAAGACGTACGACTACATTAACCGCGTTGTGCTAACGCTTCCGCTGTCGGTCTACAAGGGTACGTAGATCACACTCTCCCCTCTCATTGCTATGCATCACCATGATCTTGTGTGTGCGTAGGAAATTTTTTGAAATTACTACGTTCCCCAACAGGAACATCATCAATCGAATGTGTAAATGAGCTTGTCATAGGCTTCATTTTCTTCGGAGCTGAAGAATCTGAAGCAGCCGATGCTTTCCTTTTCTGCACTCCCGCATGCTCTGCAGCCTTGGTCTTCTTCACATCTGATGCAGATGGAAGGATTGGAGTTGAAGTTGGTGCAGGAGTAGCTGAGGAATCTGGTTGATTTTCTTCAGGCACAACTGATGCAGTTGCCCTGAGTTCTTCAGTTTCTTCAGGCACACCACTAGTGGGTGCCCTGGCAATTTCTTCAGTGGCTGGAATGCAGTCATCAGCCATGGAACTCACATTTTCTTCAGCAGCCTGATTGTCATCAGCGGTGCTGGCATGTTCTTTGGTCGGCTGAGCAGATGCTTCAGCCTGAGGAATTTCCTGTTGCGTTGGGGCAGCAACATTTGAAGTGAACTATTTAGTTATCTTTACAAATCTAACTTTGGCTCCTTGCCAATCAGCATAGTAGGCTTGGAAGTCATCGTTGAGGGTTTTGATTTCAGATTGGATTTTTACAAGTTCATCAGTGGTCACAGTGACAACATTGTTCTTCAGGTATTTATCCTTTCTGTACTGGGCCTTCTTGATCTTCCTGGCCTGATCATATTTCCATTTCTACTCTTGGATGAAATGAGTCAGCATGTGATTTTGACCAGGCGTCAGCTTGAAGTCAGGCATAGGAGTATTTGGGTCCTTGTGCCAGAGATCAATGTAGTCGAGGATCAGCTTGGGATCCAAAAGTAGTGGCAGCGGTGTGCCTTTGGCTCTAGTGGCCCTAACTTGTCTGTCTCTGATGATTTCTGCAAGTTCATCATCATCAGCTTCATCTTCTTCAGATGGCACTTGGAAAGCGACTTGCTTCTTTTGAGGACTTGGCCAAGGACCTCGTCCAGCAGTTGCCTTGGTCTTCATTAGAGTGGGGCCAGATGAAGAATTTGGTGCAGCTGAGGAGCTTGCTAAGACACCAGAGGCAATCGAGATGCCTGTAGTCCTTCTGCACGAGGCCAGATGCGCAGGTGCTGAGGACTTTGTCGGAACAGCTGAGGACTTTGGAGGAGGTGCTGAGGATTTTGAAGGAGCAGCTTAAGGGATTGGTCGTGAGGACCTTGAAGAGTCTAGCCATGAGGGCGCAGCTGAGGAACTTGGCCGTGAGGGCACTATTGGTGAAGCACTTGTCTTACGAGCAGGCTTCTTAGGCATGGATTTCCTTGGCTTGACAGAGGCCTCAGCAGAGGCAGCAGCAGCCACAGCAGAGTCTTCATTGAATTTCCTCACTGCTTCTCTGGCTTGCTTGGCCAACTTGCCTTGGAGCTTGGCCCATTCATTAGGATAGTCCTCACCGCGCTTGAGGCTGGTGGGATCTGCTACTTGGCCAGGTGCCAATGGAGCTCTTGGGCATGGAGGATTGAGTGCGAATTTCTTCATGTACTTAGGAGTGACATATCTGTACTCCCTCCATTCTCTTGCCCATCTCCTCTCTATCCTCTGTTTGCGCACTTTGCGCTCATTCTTGGTTTCCTCAGTAGGTGTGCAGTACCCAGCATATATGTCATCAGGGATCTCAAACGCTATATTTACCTCAGGCCTCTTTCCTCCCTTTTGTGGCCTTTTACCATCAGCCATTTTCTTCAGTTGAGGAATTTGAACAATCGAATTCTCTGAAGAAGTATGCAACTTTTCTTCGAGGAACGCTGCAAATGAGTTAAGTTGATGAGAACCTAGTGCTTCAGCAGCTGACATGTGTACCTGTGAACACAATATAGTTGCGAGGAATTTGGAGAGGTCATATGCGTTCTCAGAAGGTTTTTCAAAAAGAACAAGTTTGAGGAATTTGACCAGATGAGTCTTGAAGATTTTCACTAAGAGTTTTTTGTCTTAGGTTCCAGAGTTGTATAGATCGAGGATCCAGACAATTGAGGAATCTTGAAGAAAAATGATGCTTAGAGAAACGAATCAAGAACAGATGACATGTGAGGTGTTTAGTGTGTGACGATTTGAAGAATAAAACACCTTTGAAGATTTTATAGAGAAACTTCGAATCAAAGAGGGCAGTAAAAGTAACTTTTAATTACCCTGAATGAAGAACACGACGAACAGTGAGGTGAAACAGTGGAGTTCGTCGGTGTAGATATTCCACGCCCTAACTTGGCGGAGGAAGACGTCTACGGCGGCGGCGGAGGTGAAGATTTCCGCGATCGGCGCGATTACGACGACGAGGTCGAGATAGTGAAGCTCTTCCTCACCGGCAACGATGGAGTAGCGGCGGCGCTAAGGTTTGGGAAGCTTGAGTGGGAGAGAGAGATCAAGCGGAGTAAAGGAAGTGAGGAAGGGACGAGGGGTTATTTATAGTAGCAGTGAAAAACTGTTCGCCCGAAGATTTTGGACGAACGTGCCCCTTACCCTTCTCCTTCGCACGACATGTGTCACCCATGTACTGTGTAGTGGAGATCGTGTAAGATCGTGGGTGAATTAAAAATTTATCGTGGGATGCGGAACGATTTGAGCGCCAAAACCGAAAATTTGGATAAGATTAGTTTAAAATTCCATCCTCAATTTCTTTAGCTAATAAGGACACAGTGAAGATTTTGAACGAGTTTAAAATAGAACGCACATGAAGAATTTGTGAACAGATTGAGTTGAGTATAGCATAGAGGGGAAGGGTCCGATCACCTTCACTTAGCAGAAAACCAACTTGAAGAAATAGCAATAAGTGAATGCTGTAGAGGACATAAACTCATATATATATAGCCAGTGAAGAAAAACAACGGAACCAGTGAAGATTATGCAAAGTTGAAGAATATAAATAATTTGAGGAATTTCAACTTTTGGTGCTGGCGTGACCCACCGTATAAGAATGATGATTTCAGACACCACATACAATTATCGTAGGGTTCTGAGAATCAAATTCTTCATTAATTTCTTCACACTAAGAGTGTTATTCTTCATTGATTGAAGTAAAACATTTCTTCATGTGTTGCACATCTAAGTCATCAATTTTGCATAAGTGTTAGGATGAGTGTCCTTTTCAAAGAACATTCGAAGATTCTAGGATATTTAGCTCACACCGCAACTTGCTAAATCTCTTCTCATCCAAGGGCTTTGTGAAGATATCGGCTAGCTGTTCTTCAGTCTTCACATGCTCAATAGAAATGTCGCCCTTCAACACATGATCACAAAGAAAATGATGACGAATCTGAATGTGCTTTGTCTTCGAGTGCCGAACTGGGTTGTGAGCAATCTTGATGGCACTCTCATTGTCAAATAAGAGAGGCACATTCTTCATGTTGACGCCGTAGTCGTTGAGAGTTTGCTTCATCCATAGCAATTGGACACAGCAAGAACCAGCGGCAATGTACTCAGCTTCAGCAGTAGATAGTGATACGTAGTTCTGTTTCTTCGAGGACCAACAGACCAAAGATCGTCCAAGGAAATGACATGTACCTGATGTTGACTTGCGATCCACACGATCGCCAGCATAGTCAGAGTCAGAATATCCAACAAGGTCAAAAGCCGAGCCCTCGGGGTACCATAATCCAAGTGTTGGTGTGTGAGCTAGATATCGAAGAATATGCTTCACGGCCTTATGGTGTGATTCCTTCGGTGCAGCTTGAAATCGGGCACACATGCAAACACTAAGCATTATATCTGGCCTAGATGCACATAAGTATAATAAGGAACCTATCATGGAGCGGTATACCTTATGATAGAAGTCAATACCATTTTCATCAGTGCACAGATGGCCACTTGTGGGCATAGGAATTTTGACGCCTTTGCAATCTTGCATGCCGAATTTCCTCAGTACATCCTTGAGGTATTTCTCCTGAGATATGAATATGCCATTGTGTTGTTGACGAATTTGAAGACCTAAGAAAAATTTCAACTCTCCCATACTAGACATTTGATATTCTTCACTCATCATATAGGCAAATTCATCACTATAACGTTGGTCAGCATAGCCAAAGATAATATCATCAACATATACTTGGCACACAAACAATTCACCATCATAAGATTTAGTGAAAAGAGTAGGGTCGAGTGAACCGGGTTTGAAGCCTTTCTTCATGAAGAGTTCCTTCAAAGTATCATACCAAGCCCGTGGGGCCTGCTTGAGGCCATAGAGGGCCTTGTTGAGTCTGAAGACTTTGTCAGGATTCTTTGGATCTTCAAAACCTGGGGGTTGAGCAACATATACTTCTTCCTCAAGCTTACCATTGAGGAATGCACTTTTCACATCCATTTGATATAGAGTGATATCATGATGGTTAGCATAAGCAAGTAATATGCGAATAGCCTCAAGTCTAGCAACAGGTGCAAAAGTTTCATCGAAATCAATTCCTTCAACCTATGTGTAGCCTTGAGCTACAAGCCATACCTTATTCCTCACAACAAGGCCATTTTCATCTTGCTTGTTGCGGTAGATCCACTTTGTGCCGATGATATTGTGCTTGCGAGGATCTGGACGTTTGACCAGTTCACAGACATTGTTGAGCTCGAACTGATGTCATTCTTCTTGCATGGCCTGAATCCACTCAGGCTCCAGAAATGCTTCATCTACCTTAGTGGGCTCTGTAATAAAGACAAAAGCATACTGCCCACAAAAGTTAGAAAAATGTGAAGCTTTTGAGCGTTTGAGAGGACCTAGCGCTTTGATGTCATTGATGATCTTTTCAACTTGCACTTCTTTTGCAATGCGAGGATGAGTTGGTTGTCGTTGAAGAGTTTGATCAGCATTTTCTTCATCACCCTTTTCTTCAGGTGCATTAGCTCGATGTTCTTCATGTTCTGGAATGAATTCTTCAGCAGATTCTTCAGTAGGAATGACATCCTCAGTATCCTTGAACTTGATAGTTTCCTCAGGTGCTGGTTCATCTATCAAAGTAGGTAGGTGCTCTCTTTGCGAGCCATTAGTTTCATCGAACCGCACATCTACAGTTTCAACAACTTTGTGAAGAACGTTGTTGAAGACTCTGTAGGTGTGCGATTCCTTTCCGTAACCAAGCATAAAACCTTCATGTGCTTTCGGTGCAAATTTTGAGTTGTGGTGAGGATCTCTAATCCAACATTTAGCACCGACGACTTTGAAATAACTTACATTGGGTTTCTTATCATTGAGGAGTTCATAGGCAGTCTTTTTGAAGAATTTGTGAAGATATAGTCTGTTTATGATGTGGCACGCGGTATCAATTGCCTCAGTCCAGAAACGAGGAGGCATTTTGTATTCATCAAGCATAGTGCGAGCCATCTCAGCAAGAGTCCTGTTCTTGCGCTCCACGACACCGTTCTGCTAAGAAGTGTAAGGAGCAGATAACTCGTGAGTAATACCAAGTTCATCAAGATAGTCATCGAGACCAGAATTCTTGAACTCAGTGCCATTGTCACTTCTGATGGCTTGATATTCACACCAAAGTTAGTTGAAGCCCTCGAGGAAAATCGTTTGAAGACTTCCTGCACTTCATGTTTGTAAGTAACAAGGTGTACCCATGTGTAACGAGAATAATCATCAACAATAACAAAGCCATATTGAGATGCTTCATTTGAGATAGCAGAATAATGATTAGGACCAAAGAGATCCATTTGAAGCAATTCAAATGGGCGAGTGGTGGTCATGATAGTCTTCGCTGGATGCTTGGCCTTGGTCATCTTCCCAGCTTCACAGGATCCGCATAGGTGATCCTTGAGGAATTTGACATTCTCGATGCCAATGACATGCTTCTTCTTCGCAAGCATGTGCAAATTCCTCATGCCTGCATGACCAAGTCGTCGATGCCAGAGCCGGCCTTCTGAACCTTTTGCAAGTAAGCACACGGCTGGTTGTGGTCCTGTAGAGAAATCAACAATATACAGGTCTCCTCTCCTAAAGCCTTCGAAGACTTTGGAATTGTCAGCTTCCATAATCACAACACAACGGTACTTGCCAAAGACAACAACCATATCAAGATCACAAAGCATTGAGACAGACATAAGGTTGTATCCTAAGGACTCAACAAGCATGACTTTGTCCATGTGTCGATCCTTTGTAATCGCAACCTTACCTATACCCAATACCTGACTTTTGCCTTTGTCAGCAAAGATGATATGCTTCAGATGCGACGGTGATAATGGAGCATCCATCAATAGATTCTTGTCACCAGTCATGTGGTTTGTACATCCACTATCGAGGACCCACTCAGTGGCTTTGGGTTGATCATCATGCAGATGAATTAGTGCAACTTACAAACTCATATACTTCATTAGTGAAGAATATGACATCAATTCATCAGATCAATTTCATCAAGTAAAAGAACTGATAAAGCAATATGAGGACGTGAGAAATGAAAGTTCATTTCTTCATGATTAGCCTGCGTCCTTTCAGGCAAGCTCAGGTCTCCAGCAAATTCTTCAGACGATTACGTGCGTCTGGAGACCTGACCCTGCAGAAGAGATTAGTTCTTTTTCTTCACCACCCACATCTGAAGGGGTGGGAAAGAGTTCATCATTCTGCGAGCTCCATACAAGAAGGATGGCATAGAAGCTAGTCCATTTCGTTTCACATAAGAGGGGTTAGAGTAAGCATAAGAGTAAGCAGAGAAATTCTTTGAGGACTTATGGACATAATGATTTGAAGAATAATGCACATATCCATAATCCTTAGATCTTCCCTGTGAAACAGACGGGTTAGCACGATGATGTTCATATGAGGACTTTGATCCATATGAAGAATTTGGTCCATATAAAGAATTTGATCTGGGGTTCCTATTCTTTACAGGTGGCATCATGATGACATTAACCTGAAGATTTTCAATGCATCTTTTGGGAACCCAGATTTTCTTCACAGGGGAGCCGTTCCTGCAGTTAGTGCCAACATATCTAGCAAATACTTCACCATTCTGATTTTTGAATAGCTTATAGTTGGAGTCAATTGACTCATCATCAGAATGAGGAGATTCACATGCAAATCCAGATAAGTTAGATGGATCAACTGGAGGTCCCTTTGCAGCAACCCATGTAGTTTTGGGGTACTGCTCAGGCTTCCAATATGTACCATCAGCATTGAGTTTCCTCTCAAAGGCGATACCCTCTTTCCTGGGCTTCCTGTTGAGGATTTGCTTTTTAAGCACATCACAAAGAGCCTGATGCCCTTTGAGGCTTTTGTACATGCCTGTTGTGTACAATTCCTTCAGCCCTGCATTGTCAGTGATACTAGCAATGTCCTCAGATGAGGAATTAGTGATAGCAGAGGCATGTGAAGAATTTGAAACATTAGCAGCATTTGAACATTCAGGTGAAGAATTAGCAGATTCACGTTCAATGCACTTCAAGCATGGAGGAACAAATTCTTGCTGAGATGCGTTGATTTGTTGAGCAAGTAATGAATCACACTCCTTCTGAAGATCTTCATAACTCACTCTTAGCTTCTCAAGGTCTTGCTTTCTTTGAAGAAATTCATCAGAAAGCTTCTCATGATCCGATAAGAGAGTGTTATGATGACTTTGAAGTTTGTAAAGCTTGGACTGAAGTCTCTGAAGATTTTCAGTCAAAGTTTCAGTGCGATCCATTTCTTCACCCAACATATCATCACTTTTATTTAGCATGTTTTGAACCTTTTCTAAAGCCCTTTGTTGTTTTATAGCAATCTTAGCAAGTTTGAATAGCTGGGCTTAAGGTTCATCAGATTCATTCTCACTTGATACAGAGGAGGTATATTTGAGTACCTTGGCATCCTTTGCCATGAAGCAATAGGTGGGAGCGTAGTCATCATCCCCTTCATCAGCCTTGTTGGTGAGGTCATTTTCCTCAATGTTGAAGATAGACTTACTGACGAATGCAGTAGCGAGAGCAAGGCTCGCCACTCCGGATTCGGACTCCTCAGATGACTCCTCTTCCTCATTTTCTTCAGATTCAGCCTCAGAGTCCATTTCCTTGCCAATGAATGCCCTGGCCTTCTTGGAGCTGCTCTTCTTGTGATATGAAGGCTTTAGGATTTTGATGATGAGGATTTTGTGTATTTCTTCTTTTTCTTTGCATCATCAGAACTGTAATCCTTGTATTTCTTCTTCTTTGATTCCTTTTCCCACTGAGGACAATCTTGAATGAAATGTCCATCTTTCTTGCACTTGTGACAGAGCCTCTTCTTGTAGTCACTGGATGAGGAATCATTGCTCCTTGAGGATGTTCCAAGGCGACCACGTCTTGAGAACTTTTGGAACTTCTTCACGAGAAGAGCCAGATCATGGCTCAGTTCTTCAGGATCACCAAGGCTGCTATCAGAGTCGTCATCTTCGGACTTAGATACTGCCTTGGCCTTCAGTGCACGTGTTCTACCATAGCTTGAACCATAGAGATCTCTCTTTTCAGCAAGTTGGAACACATGAGTATTTAGCCTCTCGAGAATATCAGCGGGATCAAGTGACTTGTAATTAGCACATTCTTGTATCATCAATGCCAGAGTGTCAAATGAAGAATCAAGCGATCTCAGCAATTTCTTCACCACCTCATGGTCGGTGATGTCAGTGGCACCAAGTGCTTGAAGCTCATTTGAGATGTCAGTGAGGCGATCGAAGGTTTGTTGAACATTTTCATTGTCGAGTCTTTTGAAGCGGTTGAAGAGATTGCGAAGAACATCAACTCGAGAGTCACGCTGAGTTGAGACTCCTTCATTCACTTTGGACAACCTATCCCAGATAAGCTTCGCTGTTTCCAAAGCACTCACTCTGCCATACTGTCCTTTGCTCAGATGGCCACATATGATATTCTTCGCTTGGGAGTCGAGTTGCTTGAATCTCTTCACATTGGCAGCATTCAGAGAAGGTGTGACTGAGGGAACACCATTTTCCACAACATACCAGAGATCGTTATCAATTGCTTCAAGATGCATTCGCATCTTATTCTTCCAGTAGGGGTAGTCCGTCCCATCGAAGGTAGGACACCCAGCAGAGACCTTGATCATACCTACGGTCGACATAACTAAAACTCCAAGCGGTTAAACCAAAATCACACAGAACAAGGGAGTACCTTGCTCTGATACCAATTGAAAGTGCGTTATATCGACTAGAGGGGGGGTGAATAGGCGATTTTTATGAAATTCTTCACTGAGGAATTTGCCGGTGAGGAAATTCCTTAGCGAAGAACTACTAGCAGCGGAATAAGTACTCAAAAGTAAACACAACAGAATACAAGCATAGTCATCATGATGAAATGAAGACAGGCACAGAGTACAGGAAGCGTAATCACAGGATAACACAGGATGAAGACAAACAGACTGAAGAAATTGAATCTGAGGAAATTGAGAAAGTCTTCAGTCAAAGTCTTCAAACACAGATATGAACAAACATACAACACAGTTATGAGGAAAAGAAAGAGTTGAGGAAATAGAACCAGTAAGCTCAGTGAAGACAATGATTTGGTAGACCAGTTCCAACTGCTATCTCAGTTGTACGTCTGGTTGGAGCGGCTGAGTATTTAAACTCGAGGACACACAGTCCCGGGCACCCAGTCAAGGACACTTAGTCCAAGACACCCAGTCCTCACCGTATTCTCCTTGAACTAAGGTTACACAGACCTCGTCCAATCACTCGTGGTAAGTCTTCAGGTGACTTCCAAACCTTCACAAACTTGGTCACCCGACGATCCACAATTCCTCTTGGATGCTCTAGACCATGACGCCTAACCGTCTAGAAGAAGCATAGTATTCAAAGGTAACAAGCGTCGGATCCACTCAGGATCAATCTCTTCGGTGATGCTCAATCACTTGGGGTTTGTAGGTGTTTGGGTTTTGGGTTTTTGGTTTTTCCTCACTTGATGGTTTTTGCTCAAAGTCCTTCGAGGATGGGTTGCTCTCAAATGACAAGTGTCAGTTTCTCTCGGAGCAGCCAACCAGCTAGTGGTTGTAGGGGGCGGCTATTTATAGCCTAGGGATCAGCCCGACATGGTAAGACATAAATGCCCTTCAATGATATGGCCGTTAGGTGGATAGATATTTTGGAACAGCTGGCGCATAGCACAGCAACGGTCGGAATTTTGAGTAGCAAAATCCTCAGGGCTATCATGTTCCTCACTGTGTAGACAATCC